>NC_061522.1:472500-507500 GCF_022379125.1 Scophthalmus maximus | reverse complement strand
ACATTTCAGAAGCTGAAACGTTGTTTGTGTTTGTGTGCAGAGGTCGTACACGCTGATCGTCGACGCCTTGGACTTCAACAACGACTCGTCCTCCAGCAGTGAGTATCACCATCATCTTCATCACCATCATGTTCATCACCATCATGTTCATCACCATCATCTTCATCACCATCATGTTCATCACCATCATGTTCATCACCATCATCTTCATCACCATCATGTTCATCACCATCATGTTCATCACCATCATCTTCATCACCATCATGTTCATCACCATCATGTTCATCACCATCATCTTCATCACCATCATGTTCATCACCATCATCTTCATCACCATCATGTTCATCACCATCATGTTCATCACCATCATGTTCATCACCATCATCTTCATCACCATCATCTTCATCACCATCATGTTCATCACCATCATCTTCATCACCATCATGTTCATCACCATCATCTTCATCACCATCATCTTCATCACCATGACCTTTGACCTGAGAATCCCCTCTGTGTCGGAGGTCATCGGGTTCAAAAATCATTTAAATTAACTTCAATACTTTTTTTTTGTTGGTAATTTTCCAACAAATGTGAGTTAATTGGTTGTAAAGAAACAAAACAACTGACGCTGCAGGAAAGAATATTAACATTTTTTACACAAAGTTAAGAATAGATTGATACAAAAAAAAATTAAATCCATTTTTTTATGTTAAATAATATTTTTTCGCCCTTTCTGAAAGATAACTCAACAAACTTAAAGAGAATTTAAGATTAGAATAATTGCATAACTGCATTAAATGTAAGAACAGATGTTAAATTACTGTAACGAGACTCAGGCTCAGGTACAGAACGTTACTCCTCCTCAGCTGGTAGAGCATAGTGGGTTACACCACCCACCTTGGTACAGACGATGGGGGGTTTGATTCCCAGTCAGGAGCTCGCTAAGGAAAATCCAGTGTGGGGTCTTAACGCTGCCTCTGACCTCCGATTATTGTAATTCGCTCTGGACATTCAGAAAACAGGTAGTAGTAGTGTGCAGTAGTGTGTAGTAGTGTGCAGTAGTGTGTAGTAGTGTGTAATAGTAGTGTGTGTGTGTGTGTGTACTAGTGTGTAGTAGTAGTGTGTGTGAGCGTGCAGTAGTGTGCAGTAGTAGTGTGTGTGTGTGTAGTAGTAGTAGTAGTAGTAGTAGTAGTAGTAGTAGTAGTAGTAGTAGTAGTAGTAGTAGTAGTAGTGTGTGTGTGTGTGTGTGTGTGTGTGTGTGTGTGTGTGTGTGTGTGTGTGTGTGTGTGTGTGTGTGTGTGTGTGTGTGTGTGTGTGTGTGTGTGTGTGTGTGTGTGTGTGTGTGTGTGTGTGTGTGTGTGTGTGTGTGTGTGTGTGTGTGTGTGTGTGTGTGTGTGTGTGTGTGTGTGTGTGTGTGTGTGTGTGTGTGTGTGTGTGTGTGTGTGTGTGTAGTAGTGCAGGGGAGGAAGCTGCCTCTGTTGACCAGGCCGGCGGTCAGCGAGGCGGCTGCAGGTGCAGTGTTTGCTTGGTGCTATATTTGGCGTCCCGCAGGGAACCATTATAGGCCCGGTGTGAAGTCGGCTGACCTCAGGCCAGGTGGGTCTCAGTGCGAGGGGGTTGGACGGCGGTCGGAGATGTTCTGCCACTGAAGCTGCCGGAGCTCAGATTGTTCAGTAACAGAGCGACGGACGAGTCGAGGCTGAAACGGGACAAATATGGACCATGTGGTTTAGCATCGACGAGCTAAGTGACCCGGGGCACGCGGCTCGTCACCACCATATATATATATATATATATATATATATATATATATATATATATATATATACACATGGGTCACATCTGGGCCTGTCCCGATATAATTAGGTTATCGACTGTACAATCAATGAATATGAACTCAATCATTTTCATTCACCTCAGTAACAGTTAATGAACAGTCTCGCTGCTTCTGTCCTCTCGTCTGGTCTCGTCGTATGATTCATAAATCACGGCTTTGGTTTAGAAAATGTCAGAAAATATGGATTTCTTAGTATTTTTCTTTGTCTTTGAATTTTCTCTCAACAGCGACACAACTCGTGTCGGACCAATAGACTCACGTGATTCAGTATCAAAAAAATGTTCTTTAAATGACAATAATATTGTTTGTCGCGATAATTTCTGGGACATTGTATCGTGCAACCAAAAGACGTTATCGTGACGAGGCCCAGTCACATCTTCTCTCCGTTGTTTATTCTACGGTCTAGCAGCTCTCAGGTGTCAGGTGTGAATTTCTCAAACGTCCTGGACGGAGCAGATCCAGCATTTTGTTTTGTTTTTTTCTGGTTCACTTTTTTCTTTTTTTACCTCAGTGACACTTTTAGCACCTTTTTTTTGATTATTTATTCTCCATCGCGATGTGAAGTGTCACAGTTTGCTTCCAGGCCGCCGCTCGGTCTTCAGCTCTGTCGGCTGAACAGACGCCGCCGTCACCTCGGCCCGACCGCACTTTCCCCCTCGCCGGTGAAATACCACAGAGCAGCTCCGACTCTTCACTCGGGCCACGAGCTCGTCTGAGCTTCAACAGCTCAAATGTCCAAAAATGTCTCCAAATCTTTTTCTAATTTTAGATTCTTGGTTTTCTTTGTTTTTATTTGATCCGCAGTCGAATCAGCGAACAGCTAACGTGCTGACGTGCTGACGTGCTAAATGTTGCAGAGTAAAGAACGGACCAGTTCTGACTTCACACTTTGAAACAAACAAAGGAAATTGATTGATGTGGTTTCCATTAGAAAACTCTCAAGGTCGTCGTTCTTCAGACTCAAGGTCGTCTCCACCAGCTTCAGGCCTTTCACAATAAAAGCCTCCGGTGACGCCTTCTTCACCTCGGTGTCTTTCTCTCCGACTGACGTCAACCCGTTGTGTCCGCAGGCGGCGCGGCCATCGAGCGGGCCGTCCACTCGGGGATGATCAACCCCGGCCGGCAGTGGCAGGCGCTGAAGCACGACGGCCCCGTGGCTCAGTTCCAGCTCCGGCTGCGCCTCGGCTGCGACGAGCATTACTTCGGCTTCGGCTGCAACAAGTTCTGTCGGCCGCGCGACGACTTCTTCGGACACTACGAGTGCGACCACAACGGCAACAAGACGTGCCTGGAGGGCTGGTCGGGTCCGGACTGCCACACGGGTCAGTGCTCCGTTACCTCCTCTCTTCACATTCACCTGCTGGCAGATAGTTAGTCTGACGCTCACTGGCTCTGTGTCTGCAGCGAGCTGCCGTCAGGGCTGCAGCGCCCAGCACGGATCCTGTAAAGTCCCTGGAGAGTGCAGGTGAGCAGCACGCTTCTTCTCTGTCTGTAACAGTTTCACGTCACGTATCTCCACTGAACTGTGACGACTCGAGCGCTGAACACGAAACAAAGTCCAGAGATCAACGTCCACGTCTGACGAGTGGAATCGACAAGACAAACTGAAACAAACAGAAGAATCAGCGTTTATAAGTTTTATACACGTGGTTGATTTACGTTTTCTTTTTATTTATAGTGATTTGTATAAAGTTTACGGTTGAATTGTAAAGTAACGACATCTCAGGAATCATCGACAAATTCTTTACTCCTTAATATCGGTATTGGCCCGAAACATCTATATCGGTCGGCACTAGACATTAGATCACGGACGTGGTTAAAATATCAAGTGTTTGATCAGTTGTAACGTGAGTCAGGTCACGCCCACTGCCCGCTCCGAGCCAATGACTCAGGTAGCTGGTGGGCGGAGGAAATGTCCGCTGGTTTTATTGTGAAGGACGAATCAGAACGACACAGTTTCAAATCAAAACTTTATTTAACCAGTTTACGAGTTTTATCGCTCGATGTTTAATTTATGTTCACTTCCATTTTGTATTTATTGTGTGTGTGTGTGTGTGTGTACACGTGTGTGTGTACACACGTGTGTGTGTGTGCGTGTGTGTGTGTGTGTGTGTACACCTGTGTGTGTGCGTGTGTGTGTGTGTGTGTACACCTGTGTGTGTGTGTGTGTGTGCGTGTGTGTGTGTGTGTGCGTCAGGTGTCTGTATGGCTGGCAGGGCGAGTACTGTGATCAGTGCATCCCTCACCCCGGCTGCGTCCATGGCAGCTGTGTGGAGCCCTGGCAGTGTCTGTGTGACACCAACTATGGAGGACAGCTGTGTGACAAAGGTACACACACACACACACACACACACACACACATGTACACGTACACACAACCTTTGACAAATGTAAAGTGTCTGGACGACGTTGTGTAGGAGCTTTTGTTTTGGTAGGGGACAGTTGTTTTTCCTGGTGGCAGCTGATTGGTGCAGATCACTGACCGACACGACAGATGCAGAGTTAATATCAAGTTTCATTAACATTAATAATCAGTGTTGACGTGTGTTGGTGTTGCTCAGATCTGAACACGTGTCGGACGCGGCAGCCATGTTTGAACGGAGGAACCTGCAGCAACACGGGACCTGACAAGTACCAGTGCTCGTGTCCCGACGGCTTCTCCGGAGTCGACTGTCAGAGAGGTGAGAGCCGCCGCCGGCCCACTGCCCAGTGCCCTGCAGCAAGGCACCGCCCACAGAGGTCGACCCTGTCGTGAGGTCCATCTGTGAAATAAGAAACTCAGTCACAGTAAAAACTGAACACATTAAAACTTCAAATGAACCAAAATAACTTCACATTTTTATTACATAAAATAATATTATTATATGCTTGTTTAAACGTGTGTCACTTTTAATTTGTACATTTTTGGCTCAGATCTTTAAAAAAAAAAAGACATTTTGGCAGGTTCATCTGAGTAATGTGGGGAGGAGCCAGGTCAGGGGTCAGGGGTCAGGGGTCAGGGAGGTTGTTTTCAGCTCCGAGTGAGACGTCTGCAGCTCACATGGTCCAGATATTCATTAAACATCCCAGTGTTATGATCAATATTCCCAGAGGATAAATTACAGTAAGTCAGGTGACACCAGGAAAATGAAGCGGATCGATCACACACTCTGACATCAGTCCACTAAATATATATTTATATTTATATATATATAAATATGAATATGTGTGTCTGTGTGTCCCAGCGGACCACGCCTGCCTGTCCAGCCCGTGTCTGAACGCCGGCAGCTGTGAGGAAACCAGTCAGGGCTTCGAGTGTCGCTGCGCCGCCGGCTGGACCGGAGCCTCCTGCTCCATCAGTGAGAACTTCTTCCAAACTTTAACATAATCTTTTCCCTTTTGTTGTGTTTTGAACTTCCTGCTGTGAGCTCTCTGTTCTCCCGTCCGCCTCAGACGTGGACGAGTGTCTGGTGAACCCCTGCGGTCACGGCGGGACGTGTCAGGACCTGGTCAACGGTTTCAGGTGCACCTGTCCGCCTCAGTGGACCGGGAGGACCTGCCTCATCGGTCAGTGCTCCACAGGCCACACCCACAGATGTCTGACATGTTTATGATTCATCTCTTCCACTGTGGATGTTTCCCCTCAGTGTTGTGTGTTTGAACATGAACCTCCAGCTGGAGGTTTCCGTCAGGGCCTCCAGAGCTTTGGTTCCTAAGCTCCAGGATGATCCCTGGAGGACTGGTGGTGGTCTGGAGGCTTAGCCTCCGGGATCGTCTCAGCGCAGCGTTAATCCACCGCTGACCACAAACTACCAACCACATGCTCCTCCCCCTTTCAGTTTGTTGACACAACCACAATTCGGACTCACAACAGCAACCGAGGAATTCAAATAAAACCCATAAACACTGTTTACATTTCATCATTCCTGAGACTTGGGAACGACACAAGTTCCATCTGTCGTCAGGGCGCTGCGACCCCCGACCTTTGACCCCTGTGTCCCTGGTTGTTCATTGACTGGTGAAGCGTCGTTTAAGGCGAGAGGAGGAGGAGGAGGAGCCACTGTGACCACATGGTGATAAGACACGTGTCGAGCTCAACCAATCACCAAATCAGTCAGTAAATGTCTGTACGTGTTAAAAAACAATGTTAAAGAAGGAGATCAAACATCCTGGCTCCGCCCCTTTGTCCTGATCCACACCAACATGTCATGGATTCCAACACGTTCACTGGAATTCTGTTCAGGAGCTTTTCATCCTGCTGACAAACAAAGCAACGGATAGAAGTGAGCCTTGGCTAGGCTAGCTAGCATAAGCTAAAGGTTGTACCAGGGAAATGGTGCGTTCACACTGGAGGCGAGTAGAGTAGTACATTTAAACAAGTCAACGCAAAGACGCCAATTTCCAAGACGTGTAATTTGCGTCAGTTGTCAAGTTGAAATATTTGAACTCAAGCTGATTAATCGCTTGCCACGTTGACGCGGGTTGAGTTTTACAAAAGCAAAGCAAAGAAAAATCACTTGTAATTTGTATTTTGAAATATAACATCTACAGCCGTGCTGCTAGCATGGTAGCATGGCGACATGCTCATGCCGGTGTTCACCATCTTTGTTTTGCATGTTAGCATGCTAACGCTGACTAGGCACTTAACAAAGAGTGCAGCTGAGGTCACGCTGCTTCAAATGGAACTCTGGATGTCAATATTCATATAATCCTCTGCATCCAGGAGGCTAACAACTCAGAAATACAAAGAATGACAGAGGGAAGAGATGAGAGAGTTGGAATATCAACCTTTTTCCTCAACGTGGTATAAATTAACAGAGGAACATTTACTTCATGACCTCTGATGGAAAATGTCAGCAAACGCATCGCAACTCTTGAATTCTGAGATTTCATGAAGTTCATGGGACGAGTAAGTAAACTGGGCGGTTTCCTTCATTCCACACCCAACGTGGTTCTGTTGGTCGGACACCAGCTCAGGAAACCTGCTGTCTCTCTCTAATCTCTTCGTTCTCTTCGCTGTCAGATGCCAACGAGTGCGACCACGACCCCTGCGTCAACGCCAACTCCTGCCGAAATCTGATTGGCGGATACTTCTGCGAGTGCGTCCCGGGCTGGACGGGCCAGAACTGCGACACCAGTGAGTGAGACGCTCCAGTGACGCAATATTCAAAGTTTTAAACCTCGAATGTTCAGGCAGACAGACATTTCAAATGTTGTCATCAACCCTGACGCCGTGAGCTCGGCTGCTACGACTCAGTTTTCCTCACGAGTCGGACTGGACGTTGAAGAGCTTCCAGCTGCTCAGACTTCACCTCATCTCCCCTCATTCAACCTTCATGTGAATTGTTTCTGCAGACGTCGACGACTGTGGCGCTCAGTGTCAGAACGGAGCGACGTGCAAGGTGAGCACACACGCACACGCGCACACGCACGCACACACACACACGCACACACACACACACGCACACGCACACACACACGCACACACACACACGCACACACAGTAGTCAGCTACAGTTGTTAGCTACAGTTGTTAGCTACAGTAGTTAGCTACAGTTGTTAGCTACAGTAGTCAGCTACAGTAGTTAGCTACAGTAGTCAGCTACAGTAGTTAGCTACAGTAGTTAGCTACAGTAGTTAGCTACAGTTGTTAGCTACAGTAGTCGGCTACAGTAGTTAGCTACAGTTGTTAGCTACAGTAGTCGGCTACAGTAGTTAGCTACAGTAGTTAGCTACAGTTGTTAGCTACAGTAGTCGGCTACAGTAGTCAGCTACAGTTGTTAGCTACAGTAGTTAGCTACAGTTGTTAGCTACAGTTGTTAGCTACAGTTGTTAGCTACAGTAGTCGGCTACAGTAGTCAGCTACAGTTGTTAGCTACATTAGTCAGCTACAGTAGTTAGCTACAGTTGTTAGCTACAGTAGTTAGCTACAGTAGTTAGCTACAGTTGTTAGCTACAGTTGTTAGCTACAGTAGTCAGCTACAGTAGTTAGGTACAGTAGTCGGCTACAGTAGTCAGCTACAGTAGTCAGCTACAGTAGTTAGCTACAGTTGTTAGCTACAGTAGTTAGCTACAGTTGTTAGCTACATCTACTTTATGAATGAGAAAATCATGATGTATGTTGAGATGTTTTTTGGCATCTTTTTGAAATCTAAATTGTGATTATTAGGAAAGTGGACGCAGGTTAAACCCTTTACATATTATAATAATAATAATGATAATACATCATGGCTGCTGCTCCAGGACCTGCTGAGCGGGTACACCTGCGTGTGCGCCGCGGGTTTCGGTGGCGTCCACTGTGAGCGGGACGTGGACGAGTGCGCCAGCGGGCCGTGCCTCAACGGCGGTCGCTGCCATGACGAGGTCAACGGCTTCCACTGCCTGTGTCCACCTGGTTCCTCAGGACGTCGCTGCCAGGTGAGTGGTCGCTAAGCCACGCCCACTTTCCTTACTTTTGAGATATATATTTTATTAATGCCAAGAAGGGTAAGGAAATGTCATTGTACTGATTCTCACTTTATGACTTCACTTTATTGCCTTAACAGAACGTGAAAAGATGATATCTAGAAGAGGAAAGTGTGAAATGAATCCGCTGCCCATCCGTTGAACTCTCATCGTCGGTTCACAACGTAACTCGACACCTCGTCTTTGTTCGGCTGTTTAACTTCAGTGCTTTAAAGACGAAATGATCCGTGTTGTTTCCTCAACGTCTGCTCACACGTGTGTTGGCGGTTACCGTGGAGACGCGTGTTTATACAAACAGTTAAACGGCGAGTGTAATTTTTCACAGCTGAAGCTGAACTCTTCTCTTTCTCTCGTCCTCAGTCGGACGTCGATTACTGCCGCCGCAGTCCGTGTCAAAATGGCGGCCAGTGCTTCAACCTGGCGGCCGACTACGTCTGCAAATGTCCCGAAGACTACGAGGGCAGGAACTGCTCGCGCCTGAGGGACCACTGCCGCACCTCGCCCTGCAAAGGTTCACCCTCTGGTCCACTGATCAGTCTCCGATGCATCGTCCGGTCGCAGTCCTGCGAACGGCTACATTCAGTGTGTCATTATTTCATTTACAGGAAGCAGCGCGGAGGGGAAACGTTCACGTCAACAAAAGCGAACGTCACACAAATAAACACACAAATAAACACTTTTCTGGACTTTTCTAGTTTCTACATATTTAAGATAATACTTCAGTTATATACAGGTTACATACATTTTTATATAGAGGTTATATATCTGCTAAAGCAGGAAGCTATATAAAAAAAAACTAACGTCACACAAAATAAACACTTTTCTGGACTTTTCTATTTTCTACAGATTTAAGATGCAATGTTATTTTATTCGTTCCACAACGGAGAACAAGTATAATTTGCAAATGTCAAATCACTTTTTGATCAGGACAACGACTGAGGAGTTTATGGACACGTTGCGCTCAGTCACAGGAAAATGTGTCAAGAGATTTTATTGAGAAACTGTGAAAGTTGCTAAAGAAACGTCCTCGTCTGTCCGTCGTTCCATGTAGACGTTGCACAAACTTTAACCAAATGTAAAGAAAAGTGGCAAAATGATTTAAACTGTCTTCCAGGTTTCTGAGAAGTGTCTAAGTCTTCCTCTGTCCCCTCAGTGATTGACAGCTGCACAGTGGCAGTGGCGTCCAACAGCACGGCGAGCGGGGTGCGTTTGATTTCGTCCAACGTGTGCGGCCCCCACGGGCGGTGTCGGGGCCACGCCGGCGGACAGTTCAGCTGCGAGTGTGCGGAGGGCTTCACGGGGACGTACTGCCACGAGAGTGAGTTTCATCTCGTCCTCATTCTGAACGTTGCTTTGACTCATCGGTGTGAAAAACAAATCATGTTGTTTCTGTGTCTCAGACATTAATGACTGTGAGAGCGCCCCCTGTCTGAACGGAGGCACCTGTATCGATGGAGTGCGTCAGTATCAGTGTGTCTGTGCCGAAGGCTGGGACGGCCCCGCCTGCCTCCACAGTGAGTCCTCCTCTTCCTCCTCTTCATCCCGAGCGGGCTCGTTGTTGTTGTTGTTGTTGACGTTGTTTTGTGTTGTTGTGGTGCAGACGTGGACGACTGTAGCTCCGCCCCCTGTCTGAACCGCGGCGTCTGTCGAGACCTCGTCAACGGTTTCTACTGCGAGTGCAACGGTGGCTGGAAGGGAAAGACCTGTCACTCAAGTGAGACCAGTGTGTGTGTGTGTGTGTGTGTGTGTGTGTGTACTTTTTTTTTTACCTTTCTGACCTTTGACCCTTCTTTTATGCCCCAGAATCCTACAGGCTATATACAGGTTATATTTTCAGGTTATAAAAAGTTTTAAATACAGTTTATATAGTGGTTTGTATACAGTTTATATAGTGCTGTATATATAGTTTATATAGTGGTTTGTATACAGTTTATATAGTGCTGTATATACAGTTTATATAGTGCTGTATATACAGTTTATATAGTGGTTTGTATACAGTTTATATAGTGGTTTGTATATACAGTTTATATAGGGCTGTATATACAGTTTATATAGTGGTGTATATACAGTTCATATAGTGGTGTATATACAGTTTATATAGTGGTGTATATACAGTTTATATAGTGGTGTATATACAGTTTATATAGCGGTGTATATACAGTTTATATAGTGCTGTATATACAGTTTATATAGTGGTTTGTATACAGTTTATATAGTGCTGTATATACAGTTTATATAGTGGTTTGTATACAGTTTATATAGTGGTTTGTATACAGTTTATATAGTGGTGTATATACAGTCTATATAGTGCTGTATATACAGTTTATATAGTGGTTTGTATACAGTTTATATAGTGGTGTATATACAGTTTATATAGTGCTGTATATACAGTTAATATAGTCCTGTATATACAGTTTATATAGTGGTGTATATACAGTTTATATAGTGGTTTGTATACAGTTTATATAGTGGTGTATATACAGTCTATATAGTGCTGTATATACAGTTTATATAGTGGTGTATATACAGTTTATATAGTGCTGTATATACAGTTTATATAGTGCTGTATATACAGTTTATATAGTGCTGTATATACAGTTTATATAGTGGTTTGTATACAGTTTATATAGTGGTTTGTATACAGTTTATATAGTGGTGTATATACAGTCTATATAGTGCTGTATATACAGTTTATATAGTGGTTTGTATACAGTTTATATAGTGGTGTATATACAGTTTATATAGTGCTGTATATACAGTTAATATAGTCCTGTATATACAGTTTATATAGTGGTGTATATACAGTTTATATAGTGGTTTGTATACAGTTTATATAGTGGTGTATATACAGTCTATATAGTGCTGTATATACAGTTTATATAGCGGTGTATATACAGTTTATATAGTTCAATTCAATTCAATTTTATTTGTATAGCGCCATATCACAACATACATTGTCTCAAGGCACTTTACATAGTGAGGTCAATATTACAATATTACAGGGAAAACCCAACAAATCCCACAATGAGCAAAGCACTTGGCGACGGTGGAGAGAAAAAACTCCCTTTTAACAGGAAGAAATCTCTGACAGAACCAGACTCAGTTGTGGGCGGAGCTTCTGTCTGGACCGGTTGGGGTGAGGAGAGAGAGGAGGAAGAGAGGAGAGGGAGGAGGAGAGAGGAGAGAGGAGAGAGAGGGGGAAGAGAGGAGAGAGGAGAGGGAGGAGGAAGAGAGGAGAGGGAGGGGGGAGAGAGGAGAGAAGAGAGGAGAGAGAGGAGGAAGAGAGGAGAGATGGGCAGAAAGAGGGTGGGAGGAGAGACAGTAGGAGAGAAGAGAGAGAGAGGACAGTTGTACAACCGCCGCTGTAATCTCTACCAGACTGATACTTATAATTAAAAAATACAATTATGTTGTTGTCATTATATAGTGATGACATTAATATTAATATTAATAATAGCAATAATAATAATGACGGGTTTGGGTCCTGCAGCTCTGGGGTCAGAGATACACTAGGAGAGATAGAAAACACAAACAGGGTTAGTGACATGTACTGTAAACATATCGGGGGATGGGGGGGTAGTATAACAGTTGCTTTAATTTCTACCAGACTGATACTTATAATTAGTGAAAACTGATACTTATAAATACAATGATGTTATTAATAATAATGATAGTAATAATAATAATGACGGGTTTGGATCCTGCAGATCTGGGGTCAGATCTACTAGGGGAGAGAGAAAACAGAGTTAGTGACATGTAATGTAGATACATAGGGGCAGAGAGAGAGAGAGAGAGAGATTGAAAAGGTGGGAGAAGGAGAGAGATATAAAGGGAGAGAAAGAGGGAGAAGGAGAGAACGGGAGAGGGAGAAAGATGCTCATGATATAAGTTCCCCCAGCAGTCTAGGCTTATAACAGCATAATAAAGAAATGGTTTATTAAACACCTGAGCAGTTCTAACTATAAGCTTTATCAAAAAGGAAGGTTTTAAGTTTAACTTTAAATGTAGACAGGGTATCTGCATCCCTGACACAAACTGGGAGCTGGTTCCAGAGGAGAGGAGCCTGGTGGCTGAAGGCTCTGCCTCCCATTCTACTTTTACAGACTCTGGGAACCACAAGTAATCCTGCATTTACAGAGCGAAGTGATCGATTGGGATAATATGAAACTAGGAGCTCTGTAAGATATGATGGAGCTTGATTATTAAGGGCTTTGTAGGTTAGGAGCAGTATTTTGAATTCTATTCTAAATTTTACAGGAAGCCAATGCAGAGATTCTAACACCGGAGAAATATGATCTCTTTTTCTAGTTCCTGTCAGAACTCGAGCTGCGGCATTTTGGATTAGCTGGAGGCTTTTCACAGACTTATTGGGGCATCCTAGCAGTAATGAATTACAGTAGTCCAGTCTAGAAGTAACAAAAGCATGGACTAGTTTTTCAGCATCCTTTTGAGAGAGGATGTTTCTAATGTTCTTGATATTGCGCAGGTGAAAGAAGGCTGTCTGTCCTAGAGACTTGTTTTAGGTGTGAGTCAAAGGACATGTCCTGGTCAAAGGTAACTCCAAGGTTTCTCACAGTAGAGCTGGAGGCCAAGGTAATGCCATCCAAAGTAACTATATGATCAGATAATGTTTCTCTGAGGTGTTTAGGGCCGAGTACAATGACCTCAGTTTTTTCTGAGTTTAGAAGTAAAAAATTATAAGTCATCCAGGCCTTTATGTCTTTAAGACAATCCAGAAGTTTGTCGACCTGATTAGTTTCATCTGGCTTTATAGATAAATACAGCTGGGTATCATCACCGTAGCAATGGAAATTGATGCGGCGTTTTCTTATAATATTGCCTAAAGGAAGTATATATAGAGTGAAAAGTATCGGTCCCAGTACAGAACCTTGTGGAACTCCATGACTCACTTTTGTATGCATGGAAGATTTGTTATTAACGTTAACAAACTGAAATCTATCAGATAAGTAGGACTTAAACCATTCTAGTGCTGTTCCTTTAATCCCAATGTGTTCTAGTCTCTGTAACAGAATTTTGTGATTGATGGTATCAAATGCAGCACTAAGATCTAAAAGGACGAGAATAGAAACATATCCACTGTCTGAGGCCATGAGACGGTCGTTGGTAACCTTCAGTAGTTCTGTTTCTGTACTATGATGTTTTCTAAAACCTGACTGAAAGTCTTCAAGCAGACTATTCCTGTGTAAATAGTCACATAACTGGTTAGCAACAGTTTTTTCAAGGATTTTAGAGATAAAGGGGAGGTTTGATATGGGTCTATAGTTAGCTAAGATATCTGGGTCCAGAGTTGGTTTTTTGAGCAGAGGTTTAACTACTGCCACCTTAAAGGCCTTTGGTACATAGCCTGTCAATATAGATAAATTGATCTGATCTAATATGGAATTATTAATTAAAGGTAATACATCCTTAAATAGCCTTGATGGAATAGGATCTAAAAGACAGGTTGATGACTTGGATGAAGTGACAAGTGAAGTCAGCTCAGCCAGATCTATAGGGGAGAAGCATTCTAAATAAAAATTAGGCGATACTATTGGTTCAGAACCTACAGTACTGGACCATGTGCCATTAGTGGGAAGAAGCTGGTAAATTTTTTCTCTGATGGTAATAATCTTATTAGTAAAGAAACTCATGAAATCATTGCTACTTAGAGTTGGAGGAATAGACTGTTCAGTAGAGCTTTTACTCTCAGTCAGCCTGGCTACAGTGCTGAAGAGGAACCTGGGGTTGTTTTTATTTTCCTATATTAGTGAAGAAAAATAATTGGTTCTGGCATTTCGGAGGGCTTTCTTATATGTAATTAAACTATTTTTCCAGTCTAGGTGAGAATCATCTAGACTATTGGAACGCCACTTCCTTTCTAACCTACGTGACGTCTGTTTTAAAGCGCGTGTCTGTGCATTAAACCATGGAGCTATCCTCCTCTGATTGACTGTCTTCTTTTTCAGAGGGGCGACAGTGTCAAGTGTGGAACGTAGTGAGGCTGCTGCACTATCAACAACATCATCAATTTGTATGGGAGTAAAGTTTTGATAACGATCCTGCACTGTATCGACACATGGCAGTAGAGTAAATAACGAAGGAACTGTTTCTTTGAATTTACTAACAGAGTTTTCTGATAGACACCTGCTGTAATAGAACTTTTCTCCAAATTCAGTAAAGTTAATAATGGAGAATTCAAATGTAACTAAGTAGTGATCGGACAGAGGGTTTTGAGGAAATACTATAAGATTGTCAATGTCTATGCCATAGGTCAGAACGAGGTCGAGGGTGTGATTAAAACAGTGAGTGGGTTTGTTTACATGTTGAGTAAAACCAATTGAGTCTATGAGTGAATTAAAGGCAGAACTAAGACTGTCGTTGGCAACATCCACATGAACGTTGAAGTCACCCACTATAATAACTTTATCTGTGCTAAGCACCAACTCAGATAAAAAGTCTGAAAATTCAGATAAAAATTCAGAGTAAGGGCCTGGTGGTCGATAAACAACGACTACAATAACTGGTTTTTGACAATTCCAGCTAGGGTGAAGGAGGCTAAGAGTTAGGCTTTCAAATGAGTTAAAACTATGGTTAAGTCGAGCGTTAAGCAATAAGTCTGCTTGGTAGATTGCTGCTACTCCTCCTCCTCGTCCTGTGGTCCGAGGAATATGAGTATTATTATAAGAGGGAGGTGTTGATTCATTTAAACTAACATATTCTTCTGGCTGTAGCCAGGTTTCAGTCATACAGAATAAATTAACGTGCTGATCAGTTATCAGATCATTCACTAACAAAGATTTAGATGGGAGTGACCTAATATTAAATAATCCACATTTTATTGTTCTATTGTTAGGTTCATTTATAGGCTTTGTGTTGATCTTTATGAGATTTGTGTGAATTACACCTCTTTTATTTCCCTTTGGATTAGATAGTTGAAGTGGTCGTGGGGCAGAAACAGTTTCTATGGGGTTTTGTGGGGGTGACTGCTGTAATAGAAGCGCAGAGAAGCGTGTAAGACTGCAACTCTGCTTCCTGGTCCCAACTCTGAAAAGTCACGGGGTTGACCGTCTAGGTAACCGAGTCAGGTTTCTACAAATGAGAGCTGCACCATCCAAAGTTGGATGAATGCCGTCTCTCCGCATCAGACCAGGAATTCTCCAAAAGGTGCGCCAGTTATCTATGAAGCCCACATTGTTATCTGGACACCACCTCGACAACCAGCGGTTTAGTGATGATGTACGGCTATACATGTCATCACTGTTCAAGTTTATATAGTGCTGTATATACAGTTTATGTAGTGGTGTATATACAGTTTATATAGTGGTTTGTATACAGTTTATATAGTGGTGTATATACAGTCTATATAGTGCTGTATATACAGTTTATATAGCGGTGTATATACAGTTTATATAGTGCTGTATATACAGTTTATATAGCGGTGTATATACAGTTTATATAGTGCTGTATATACAGTTTATATAGTGGTTTGTATACAGTTTATATAGTGGTGTATATACAGTCTATATAGTGCTGTATATACAGTTTATATAGTGGTTTGTATACAGTTTATATAGTGGTGTATATACAGTCTATATAGTGCTGTATATACAGTTTATATAGCGGTGTATATACAGTTTATATAGTGCTGTATATACAGTTTATATAGCGGTGTATATACAGTTTATATAGTGCTGTATATACAGTTTATATAGTGGTGTATATACAGTTTATATAGTGGTGTATATACAGTTTATATAGTGGTGTATATACAGTTTATATAGTGCTGTATATACAGTTTATATAGCGGCGTATATACAGTTTATATAATGGTGTATATACAGTTTATATAGCGGTGTATATACAGTTTATATAGCGGTGTATATACAGTTTATATTGTGCTGTATATACAGTTAATATAGTGCTGTATATACAGTTTATATAATGGTGTATATACAGTTTATATAGCGGCGTATATACAGTTTATATAATGGTGTATATACAGTTTATATAGCGGTGTATATACAGTTTATATAGCGGTGTATATACAGTTTATATAGCGGTGTATATACAGTTTATATAGTGCTGTATATACAGTTAATATAGTGCTGTATATACAGTTTATATAGCGGTTTGTATACAGTTTATATTGTGCTGTATATACAGTTAATATAGTGCTGTATATACAGTTTATATAGCGGTTTGTATACAGTTAAATTAACAGCTGTTTGACCTCCAGGAGAGAGTCAGTGTGACGAGTGGACCTGTCACAACAGAGGAACCTGCCTCGACGAAGGCGATGCCTTCAGGTGTGTGTGTGCTGTCGGCTGGGAGGGACGCAGCTGTAACACGGGTCAGTTTCTCCACACGCGTGTTCGTCTTCACGTGTTTGTTTCCGTGTGTGTTTCCGTGGCTGACGCTCGTTCTCGTGTCTCCAGTGAAGAACGGCGTCTGTCTGCAGAGCCCCTGTGAGAACGGAGGCACCTGCGTGGTGGGCGGAGCCTCCTTCAGCTGCGTCTGCAAGGAGGGCTGGGAGGGCGCCACCTGCAGCCACAGTGAGTCACTGCACCACACACACACACACCTGGAAACACACACACACACACACACACACCTGAACACACACTCACATACACACAGAGAATAAACATCAGCTGTAATGAAATGTGAATATTTTCGTCTAAGAACTCTCTGTGTCTTTATTTTCCAGATGCCAACGACTGTAGTTCTCATCCCTGGTGAGTTCAGCTGACACACAGAGACACACACACACACACACACACACACACACACACACACACACACACACAGAAACACACAATGTTCAGATTTAACTGGACGACACAGTTCAGTCACTTTCAGGCCTCGAGGCTCAAGATGACGTTTAATTAACAAATTCCTCTTTTTAACTGAATAATATACAGCTTTTACAACATGGAACATTTGGTTCTGAAGCTTCAGACCTCAATGTCTTACTTTAAATTCTCCTCCTCTTCTTCCTCCTCCTCTTCTTCCTCCTCCTCAGCTCTCCCTCTTCTCGAGTCACAAACTGCTCATATATTTGAAAAACATCCATCTTGAGAAAGCAGATGTTTGTGTTCAGTGTGTGATGAGGATGTGAGTGATGAAGATGTGTGATGAAGATGTGTGATGAAGATGTGAGTGATGAAGATGTGTGATGAAGATGTGAGTGATGAGGATGTGAGTGATGAAGATGTGTGATGAAGATGTGTGATGAAGATGTGAGTGATGAGGATGTGAGTGATGAGGATGTGAGTGATGAAGATGTGTGATGAAGATGTGAGTGATGAAGATGTGTGATGAAGATGTGAGTGATGAGGATGTGAGTGATGAAGATGTGTGATGAAGATGTGAGTGATGAAGATGTGTGATGAAGATGTGAGTGATGAGGATGTGAGTGATGAAGATGTGTGATGAAGATGTGTGATGAAGATGTGTGATGAAGATGTGTGTGATGAAGATGTGTGTGATGAAGATGTGTGTGATGAAGATGTGTGATGAAGATGTGTGTGATGAAGATGTGTGTGATGAAGATGTGTGTGATGAGGATGTGTGTGATGAAGATGTGTGATGAAGATGTGAGTGATGAAGATGTGTGATGAAGATGTGTGATGAAGATGTGAGTGATGAGGATGTGAGTGATGAAGATGTGTGATGAAGATGTGTGATGAAGATGTGAGTGATGAGGATGTGAGTGATGAGGATGTGAGTGATGAAGATGTGTGATGAAGATGTGAGTGATGAAGATGTGTGATGAAGATGTGAGTGATGAGGATGTGAGTGATGAAGATGTGTGATGAAGATGTGTGATGAAGATGTGTGTGATGAAGATGTGTGTGATGAAGATGTGTGTGATGAAGATGTGTGATGAAGATGTGTGATGAAGATGTGTGTGATGAAGATGTGTGATGAAGATGTGTGATGAAGATGTGTGATGAAGATGTGAGTGATGAAGATGTGTGATGAAGATGTAAGTGATGAAGATGTTTGTGATGAAGATGTGTGATGAAGATGTGTGATGGAGATGAGTGATGAAGATGTTTGTGATGAAGATGTGAGTGATGAAGATGTGTGATGAAGATGTGTGATGGAGATGAGTGATGAAGATGTTTGTGATGAAGATGTGAGTGATGAAGATGTGTGATGAAGATGTGTGATGAAGATGTGTGTGATGAGGATGTGAGTGATGAGGATGTGTGATGAAGATGTGTGATGAATATGTGTGATGAAGATGTGAGTGATGAAGATGTTTGTTGAAGATGAGTGATGAAGATGAGTGATGAAGATGAGTGATGAAGATGTGTGTTGAAGATGAGTGATGAAGATGAGTGATGAAGATGAGTGATGAAGATGAGTGATGAAGATGTGTGTTGAAGATGAGTGATGAAGATGAGTGATGAAGATGAGTGATGAAGATGTGTGTTGAAGATGAGTGATGAAGATGTGTGATGAAGATGAGTGATGAAGATGTGAGTGACACTCTGTCCTCCTGCAGTTATAACGGTGGGACCTGTGTGGACGGAGACAACTGGTACCGATGTGAATGTTCTCCAGGGTTCTCCGGCCCCGACTGCAGGATCAGTGAGTGTCGACCTCTGCGCTGTGTTTGTTGTTTTTCTCACCGGCTCTCAGCTCTTCTGCCTCGGTGCCTTTGAGCCAGACGTTAACTCGTCTTGACCGTGTTGAATTTTAACGTTGGAACGCACAGACGATGACGGGACATTTTTTGTTTTGTTAAATCAAAGAGTCGACACGTCTTCACGTGTTCTCCAGAGTCACTCCAGAGGGTTTAGCCTAGCTTAGCACAAACACTGGAAGCAAAGGGAAACTGCTAGCCTAGCCTCATAAGACCAGATATTAGATTCTATAAGATTGTGATCTGCACTCCTTTTTATTTAAACTCTTCGCTTCGAACTGATCCGGACGAGTTTCAGTGTAAAATCCGGTTTGTCAGAGGTGAGGATGAATTTACAGTGACAACAACATTAACCCGACGCCGCGTCTCTTCCAGACATCGACGAGTGCCAGTCGTCGCCCTGCGGCTTCGGCTCCACCTGCGTGGACGAGATCAACGGTTACCGCTGCGTCTGTCCCCCGGGACGAGCCGGTCCTCGCTGCCGAGACGGTAAGACCTCCTCCTCACACGGCAGCAGACGCTCTATAAACTCTGTGACGACTCGTCTGGTGTTGAACTGTTCCCCCGGGGGGTGTGTGCTGCAGCGGCGGGACGTCCCTGTGTGGTCAGAGGACTGGAGGCTCTGGACGGGAGCAGGTGGGACGACGACTGTAACAGCTGCCGCTGCCGCGACGGGAGAGTCGCCTGCTCCCAGGTAAGACGAGACGTCGCCTGGATCAGTGTGTGTGGAGGGTCGGAGCAGAGCTAGTCTGGGACCCAGATGCATTCTGGGAGCTCATTTCCTTCCCTCTGTCAGACTCACGGTCTGGATCTCCTCCAGCAGAAAACTTCCAATCACAACCGATTATCTGATAATGTCTTAGGAACCGTTCCAAACCCAGATCAAGAAAAATCTTGTTTCTCAAAGTGTTTTTGTTCTGCGGGGGATGTCGGCCAGTAATTCACTGTATCAGGTCTTTTTGCAGCTTCATCGATTTAACCGCCGCTAACTTTTTGTCTCTGGCAGCTTCGGTGTGGACCGAAACCTTGTAGCCTCCACGGGAAGTCTCAAGGCTCCGAGTGTCCCGCCGGTCAGACCTGCGTCGCCGTGCGGGACGAACGCTGCTTCGTCAAGCCCTGCCCCGGTCAGGGGGAGTGCTGGAGCCCCTCCCACCTGGCCCCGCCCACAGCCAGGTGTCACCCAGAGAGCGGCTGTGCCAACGTCACCTTCACCTTCAACAAGGACGTCATGGCGAAGGTCAGTCTGCTTTTCCCTGGAGCCTCTGAACAGTCCCGTAGCAGTGACCCCCACCACTGAATATCTGAGGCCTTCACGCTGTCGTAGTTGCTCATGTTTTCCCTCTGGTGGGGGTCGACAGGGTGCGACGGTGGAGCAGGTTTGCCGCGAGCTCAGGAGCCTCTACGTGGTCGAGGACCTGTCCTCTGACTCCGCCGTCTCCCTGAGCTGCGAGTCGTCGCTCAGCACCGGCAACGAGATCCACGTCGCCATCGTAAGTCACGACTGTCACTTCCTGTACGAGTCTAGAACTGCAACTCTGCCGTCATAGTAAAATGATTTATGCCGCTGCAGAAATGATCCAGATCGCCGGGTTGATTCCCACTTCATTACTTTCCAGTACATCGCATCAAACACTTCAACCAGTCTGGAATAGCAAAAATAGAAATGGGTTTTAGAATTTTAGGCTGTAACAAGAAGTGAGAAGAGATCAAGATCTTAAAGTAGCGTTATTAAAAAGATGGTCTCAGTCCACTAAAACTCGTCCGGTGCGTCGGTTGTTTTTCTCGCGGACAATTGAGCTCGTGGAGACGCAGACGGAACCGTCATGCTGTTTTTTTATGCTGCGGAACGTTTCAGTCGACGGACGACCGGAGGGGAGGTTTGACCTTCGTCAAGGAGGTCACAGACAGGATCATGGATCTGGTGAGCAAGAGGAGCGCCAACAGCACCATCATCGGCGCCATCGCCGAGGTCCGCACCCAGAGACGACCGAGCCGCATCCACAACGGTAAACGTCCGGGTTTCTCCTTCTGACGCGTCGGACTGTGAACGCTCATTCTTGACTTGGCGGTAGGAACATTCCTGGTACTAACGCTGCCGAGCACTGGGCGGACGGTGAGTAGCTTGTTAGCTAACAAGAAATAAGCCTAAACAACAGTCTCCAGTCTTTGTGCTCAGCTAGGCACAGGTCGCGTGAGGCTAAGCTAAGCCTCAGACTGTTCCTGGTAAGAAAGTGGAGGTTGTAGATGAATGTTGTGTCCTGACTTGTTCCCTCTCCTCCATCCAGCAGACTACTACCTGGGGCCCCTGCTGGTCTCCGTGGCGACCGTCATCTGGGTGTTGGCGGTCACCTTGATGTCACTGTGGTGCTTGAGGAGGCGGAGGAAGCAGAGCGCCCACACAGGGGTCAGCCCCCAGGCCGAGGACAACAACGCCCTCCACAACAGCATCAGCGCCGCCGCCTGCGAGCAGCTCAACCACATCAAGAACCCGATCGAGAAGATTCCACCAAACCACCACCAGCAGCAGCACCAGCTCCATGGTCCCCACCTCTACCAGGACAAGAACTCCCTGAACGCCAAGTTCAGGAGATCAGACGCCGGGAGCCGGTTGGAGGAAGACGAGGTGGACAAGAGGCTGCAGAAGGCGAGGTTCCCCCGGGCGCCGCCGGCGTACTCGCTGGTGGACTGGGAGGAACGCCCCCCCGACCACACGATGGGCCAGCCCCCGCCCTGGACCAACAAACAGGACAACAGGCAGCTGCAGTCACAGAGTCGGAGCAGGACGGAGTTCATGGTATAACAGACTGGACGGAGATCAGAACCTTCACTGACCGATGGGGAACGTTATGGTCAATTATCTTCAATGTTCTTTTTTCGTACAGAATTGTACGAACACTGTGAACGCTGCGCTGTGGTTGGCTGGACGACAGGATGTGGACATGCAGACACATTCCTGACGCGCGTCGTCAGTTTCAGTCCTGACGGAACGTTCTGCAGATCTGTTCCACCGCAGCCGACGGAGCTGGAAGAAAAGATTTATTGTGGTTGTTTTGTTCAGCAGTTTCTTTGAAAGTGAAGACGTGTCCACGTAGAATGTTTCTGTACAGACGTGTACATGTTTAATTAATCATTATGTGCATTTGATTTATTTAAGTAAATCGTCAAGAGCCTTGAGATATTTTTTTTCTATATTTTTTATTTATGAGTTGACGACTTCTTGATGGAGATTTTTTGGGGGAAATATTTTTTTTTCATCAACACCAAAAGTTTTCTGGAAAAAAAGTCTATTTTCTATCCTTTTTGTATTTTGGGGCATTTTCGTGCCTCAATTAAATGTTTTGTACGTTCGTCAGTTGTTTGACGCCGTCGTCAGTTTTCAGTTCTGTACGTGTGAATGGAAAAGGGGGCGGGGCCAGTGTGACAGGGTCTTTGTATACAGAACAAGATGGCGGCAGATTTCGCTTTTGCTACTGAACAATTCCTAAAGGGACGGAACTTTACTTGTAATTAGTATTTTTTGTACAGTGTAAACACTTTTGAATCCTGCTTCAACTTGTCTGTGATGAAGAGACATGTGACGCGTCGCCTGTTGGTGATTGGACGATGAATCATGAGGCTGTCGGATTTTAGTCGTCAGCCTCTTTGGTTCGTGACGGAGGAATAAATGAATAAAAAACATTTTTGTGATTTTCACTTTAGTGTTTTTTGGACCTTGGGGAAATAAAAGTTTGTATTTTTTACAGTAAACAGTTTATGTTTATAAATGATTCACGACGTCGATGAATCCGCTCGTGATGAGTCATCGACTCTCCGATCACAGTAACGACAGCAAAATGAGAAACATGAATTAAATCAGTAGCGTGTGGAGATTAGCGTCAGCCTGGAGGATGATCATGACCTGGTGAACTTATTGATCTGGAGAATAAAGTGCAGGTTGTTTTATTGAGAAACTGTTTTAGCTGCAGCATCATTTTCTCTGGTTCCTCGTCAGAGGCATGTTCTAGTTTTATTATAACTTTAGACTGAAGCGTCTCTGTAGAACCACGATACTTTATCTATAAACATGTGACACATTTCTCCTTTTATTGTCATGATGTCGCGTGACGTCTGCAGCTTCTGAAAAACTCTTCTCTCAACCTCAAGCAGTTTCATGTTTTTAACTTCAAAGTGAACAATTTTCTTTCAGAGGCCGAGTCAGAGCTCCATGAAGCCTGCAGGTATGTTAATATATACAACTTTATAATATATATACAGTACCAGTCAAAAGTTTGGAAACGCTTTATTCACTTGAATGGGAAAGCATATCCAAACTTTTGACTGGTACTGTATATATATATAAATATTTATATATAGTTCTATGTATAAATATGACAAAATATATATTTAAAAACATTTAAATTGTTAAAAAATGTGTTCTATACTCAATCATTGACTGATACTGACATTTTATTAGTTTATTGATCGACTTATTTTCTATAAATCAAAACTCAATCATCAATTTTACAGAAAACAGAAAAAAACACGGTATTTATTAATATGTATTCTCAAACTGCAGTTCCCCGTCAGTGATCTGTGACCGATCGTCGATCAGTCGACCGTCAGTCCTGCTCATCGACTGACAGTCCACTTCTCGCCTTAGGTTTCTGTCGGAGCGCCGCCTCGGAGTGGGCGGAGCTCTTCATCGCTCGCTGCAGCAGCCACGTGACCAGGTGGACGGAGAGGAAGGCTCCGCCCCCGGCCCACAGCCAGTTCCTCCGGATCCAGCTGCGAGGCTTCATCCCGACTCTGCAGGAGGGAAACAATGATGTGACTGGACTTTAATATCAGCACAAATATTAATAATAGTTTTACATCTGTGCAGATTCTGATCTGACTCTTTCACTCTCAGTAAACTCTTAATCACTTTACCAGGTGATAAATAAGAACTAGTCGTCGTTGTGGACCAGGAAGAGAGAAGTCGTGTTCTGAAGCTTCGTGTGAGGTGACGACAGTTATTGAGATTATGAGTTTGGTGCAGATCCAGGAATTGATCCAAATCTGGTGAAATTTAATATTTGTCCTCGTCGATGTTTGTGCTGAAGAAATTTGTAAATCATTTAAAACGCTTTTTAAACAAATTTTTGGATGTGAATCTATTAAAACAACTGTGATGAGGCGACGCGGTGTGTGATACGTTTGCCTGCAGCAGCCTCTGGTGGCCTGTTGGAGGAACTGCAGCTCCGACTTCACTCAGCTGTGCTGGTTGTTACTAGAGCTGCAACTTACGATTATATTCATCATCGATTAATCTGGGGATTATTTTCTCCATTAATCGATCGTTGTTTTATGCATAAAATGGTAAAAATGTCGATCGTGTTTCCAAAAAACTCCAACATGATGTTTTGTTTTGTTCACACACCAAAGATGTTCAGTTCACTGTCACAGAGGAGCAAAGAAACCAGAACATATTCACATTTAAGAAGCCGAAATCAGAGAATGTAGAAATTTTTCATAAAAACTACTTTAATTTAGAAGTCGATTACTATTCGATTAACTGTTGCAGCTCCAGTTGTTTCATTGACGACAGGTCAGGAACTGGATTCGTACCTGAGGTCAGCTTCACTGGCGTTTGGCGTCAGCGACGGCGGCAGGGGGAGGAGGAGGCGGAGCTACAGGAGCTGCAGGAGGATTTAAAACGTAAGTGACGATTCCGGGCTCGGGAACAAACTCGTCTCTGGGGCTTCGCAGCAGCGGGCTGGACTTCAGGTTGTACCAGCCCCAGTGGACCAGAGCCAGACTCGGAACCATCACAATCAAGACCTGGTAGTTCCGCCAGAACTGTCGCAGGCCCATGACGGATCGGCGCCGAGCTGCAGGCGACAGATCGGTCGGATCAGTGAGATTCAGATTCACAGCAGAACAAATATTTCTCTGTTCTGATCTTTACTCACAGACATGACAGTCTGTGATTCACGTTAATCAAAACTATACAACAGTAACAAATCTGACAAGAGCTGATGTGATCCATAACTTTAATTTTACAGAACTTATGTTTAGATTTTACATTTACTACGTTTATTTTATTAATTAATAACAGTCGAGCAATGTGGCTGTTGAACGATATCTAACTATTATAAGTATCAATACCAGACTTGTTTCTACTTCTGTCTGTATTATATTCAATTATCAAAGACTTTGACTTTATAATCTGCATGTGACCGTTACATCATGTTTTCAATGACTCTTAGCTAGCATGCTAACAGAGCTAGCAGTCAACTGCTGTTAGCAGTCAACTGTTGTTAGCAGTGACATGTTGTTAGCAGTGACATGTAGCTAGCAGGGACATGTTGTTAGCAGTGACATGTTGTTAGCAGTGACATGTTGTTAGCAGTGACATGTTGTTAGCAGTGACATGTTGTTAGCAGTCAAATGTTGTTAGCAGTCAAATGTTGTTAGCAGTCAAATGTTGTTAGCAGTCAAATGTTGTTAGCAGTCAAATGTTGTTAGCAGTCAAATGTTGTTAGCAGTCAAATGTTGTTAGCAGTCAAATGTTGTTAGCAGTCAAATGTTGTTAGCAGTCAAATGTTGTTAGCAGTGACATGTTGTTAGCAGTCAAATGTTGTTAGCAGTGACATGTTGTTAGCAGTGACATGTTGTTAGCAGTGACATGTTGTTAGCAGTGACATGTTGTTAGCAGTGACATGTTGTTAGCAGTGACATGTAGCTAGCTGCCGTTAGCCGCCTGTTCACACCGACTAACTGTGTTTGTGAAGCTGAGTGGGAACTGACCTGAGGTGATGTGAGTGAACCGCTCAGCTTCACCGACCACCGGCTCACCGACCACACGTCAACTGACCGTGATGACCGACCGGGCGAAGGCGACCGACGAGCTGCCGGAACAGGTTGGTCGCCGGTCGGGTCGAGACGAGAAGCTCCGACAGCTCGAGACGCGTCAGTCGTCATCAAACATCTGTTCATGAACATTGTGTCTTCACGAGGATTCATGGACGTGACGTCAGAACGCGTCGGTGATGTCAGCACATGTTTTACATCAGGCAGCGGCGTGGCCGCCTGTGCGGGTCACGTGACCTCGACGCCTGGGGAGTCTGCCCTGCATTTAGTCTTCTAGGCAAAACTTCTTGAACGTTTTAGACAATACACATTTATTTCTTTAATGTTTTATAGATTATAGTAAAATAAATGACATTTCTTCCCCTTTATCTCTTCTCAACAACTATAATCTCTCAGCATTTATTTCATCAGCATTTCTGAAAAGATGAATCGTGTTGTTGGGCTTCACTGTCCATATCAAAAGACAAAGATAACATAAGATAACATTATATAACATTAGATAACATAAGATAAAAGAAGATAAGATAGACTTTATTGATCTGATGCCGAGGGGGAGTCTCAGCAGCAGCTCGTTCCAGTTTTTATTTTTTGAAGGATGTTCACCGTGTTTCAAACTGTCACGATCTGAACTCTCTTCACTCGACCTCTGGTTTTATTTTCACATCTCTGTTCCCATTTGTTTACTGTGAGTTTTACTTCCTGTATTTTCCCTCCAGTTTTCTGTTGCACCTGTTTCTCGGTTTGACCTCAGTTTATAAATGACCTTGGGTTTCCTCCCCTCACTTTATATATATATATATATATATTCATCAAACATTTTTTATCTGGACTCTGAACTTCTGGCCCCTCGGAGCTGATTGCTTGTTCGAACAGCCTTCGCTGGTTCTGGACTTGTCTCTCCTTCCTGTCCCTTTTGGTGGTTTGTTCAAACACTAAGCTGGACTCTTCTGTGTCACACAAACAAATAATATATAATATAATAAACACAGTAAAATCCCAAAATAAATGGTACTTCAACAAGGACGCTGGAAGGAGGGGCGCTGAGGGGGCTGCAGCATCCCTACTGGCAAGGGGTGTAACTGCAAGGTAAGAGTTTTATTACATTTTCTAGAGCAACATTTTGAGAGCATGTACAGTCGCATGTTTTATTTAATTTCTAGAACATTCCATGTATTTTCTCTGAAGTCTCTGAAACTTGGCTTTTCTCTTGATAAAGTTAAATTCTGATGAAGAATAAACCTGCGTTCTGTTTATGAACTGTTCACAGACGAATATGGTCCGATGCTGATTTGACTGTAAGTCGTTCACGTTGTGTAAAACGTTCTGAAACTGGTGTGAAATGTTGTTGATCATTCAAATTCGTACTAAAATCACAAATGTTGTGATTAACTTCCAACCTTCCAATGATGGATGACAACTTGAAAGCTTATTGGTTTGTTTTGAAAGGGAATCGAAAAAACAGAGTCAAAGTCCAGTAACAGCAAAATCACAACTCTTCCATTTATTTATTTAGTCTTCATTTCACATTTAATGATCATAGATAACATACATCCATCACGTTTCAGCTGTAATGAGGCAGAGAAATCGGTTCATGGCTTTGAGATTAAGTTTGTGTATTTGTATATTAGCAGTGTGAGTGTTTCTGTACGATCACTGACTGTATATAAAGACGATCACTGACTGTATATAAAGACGATCACTGACTGTATATAAAGACGATCAGCGACTGTATATAAAGACGATCAGAGACTGTATATAAAGACGATCACTCACTGTATATAAAGACGATCAGCGACTGTATATAAAGACGACCACTGACTGTATATAAAGACGATCAGTGGCTGTATATAAAGACGATCAGAGACTGTATATAAAGACGATCAGAGACTGTATATAAAGACGTTCAGAGACTGTATATAAAGACGTTCAGAGACTGTATATAAAGACGATCACTGACTGTATATAAAGACGTTCAGCGACTGTATATAAAGACGATCAGAGACTGTATATAAAGACGATCAGTGACTGTATATAAAGACGATCAGAGACTGTATATAAAGACGATCAGAGACTGTATATAAAGACGTTCAGAGACTGTATATAAAGACGATCACTGACTGTATATAAAGACGATCACTCACTGTATATAAAGACGATCAGCGACTGTATATAAAGACGACCACTGACTGTATATGAAGACGATCATTGACTGTATATAAAGACGATCAGAGACTGTATATAAAGACGATCACTGACTATATATAAAGATGATTAGCGACTGTATATAAAGACGATGAGTGACAATCACTGACTGTATATAAAGACGATCACTGACTGTATATAAAGACAATCACTGACTATATATAAAGACGATTAGCGACTGTATATAAAGACGATCACTGACTGTATATGAAGACGATGGGCGACTGTATATAAGACAATCACTGACTGTATATGAAGACGATCACTGACTGTATATGAAGACGATCACTGACTGTATATGAAGACGATGAGCGACTGCCTCCTCCTACAGCGAGCACAGCGACACTGACGAACCAGGCCACTCATACCCAAACCCAAACCCAGGGTAGACGGGTTCGGTGAAGGTGGTGTTGAAGGTATGGAGGTGGATCAGTGAGCCGGAGGAGCCTCCATAGAAGGACAGGGCTCCGGCAGGAAAGTCCACATAGACGGCGACTCTGTGAAAGACGGAGGACGAGGGCGGGAGAGGACAGACCTGTCTTCTCTGATTGTGCCAGACCGAGAAACCGTCGACGTCAGAGCAGATCAGACTCCAGGACTGAGGATTTCGTCCTAACCAGGAGGCTTGTGTTTCCCCTTTCCGTGGCATCCCTCTGTAGGTCACTGCTATGTTGACTCGCCCCTCCCACTTCACCTCCCAGTAACAGCGACCGGTCAGAGCGTCTCCGCACAGCAGCTGAGGCCACGAATTGAATCTGTCCGGATGATGCGGATACAGCTGCTCCTCTCTCACTGCCGTCATCGTCCGGCTGTCGTCAGACAGTTTGACATTTCTGTGAACTGTGTTTGTGTCCAGTGTGAGATCACAGGCGTCTGATGGAGAAAACCATACACGATCAGATATGTTCACAGTGAATTGGTTGCCAACAGTAATGGTGCGTTCACAACAAACACAAAGTCAGTATGTTTTTTTTCCCTGCCGATGGGAGGTAGTCAATGACGACACGAATGGCTCGAAATTTGCTTCATTGGCTCCAGTTGAAATATTTGAACTAGAGGGTGGATATCTGCGGGTTGTGTGAGTGAAAACAAATTATACTGCAGCCAAACTCACGTGAGTAACGCAATGTTAAAATTCCCTTCGCATTTGGTGTGAACGCATTATAAGACGTTTGACCGATTAATACCAGACTGTAAATCAGGATGCACGACATGGCAGCTCCCAAAAGTGAAGTCAAATCATCATGATCGCCCCCTGGTGTCTGACTGCAGTACAGGTCATAAGCCCCGCCCCCTCCATGTTAGCAGATTGGGACATGGACCAAAGTAAAATACCTCTGACTCAGAATTGGTCAAGCTCGATGCTGTGGCTCCACTTCGCAATCACTACTCATTGTTTGTCTTCATATAAAGTCATGATCATTTATACGCCGTCAGATATTAAATCATCTCTTCAGATCAGTGGACACAGATAGACACGGAAGTGAAGACACACACTCACACTTCCTCAGACCAGGCTTCAGCCGCTGCTCTCCACCATGTTCCAGCCTGGACGAAGAAATGCTGCTCCACGATCTCCACGATCACTACTTCACAGACTATGACTCCGCATGATGTCACCAACACAAGATGGCATCTCCTGAACCTGAGGTATTTTATTTAACCTGAGTTCTTGTTGTGTCCGTACCTGAGACTGTCCAATCTCCAGTGTGGACTCTTCAGTGCAGCAGACAGCAGCTTCTCTCCTGAGGCTCCTGGATGATTGTAGCTCAGGTCCAGCTCTCTCAGATGGGAGGGGTTGGGGCTCAGAGCTGAGGCCAGAGAAGCACAACCTTCCTCTGTGACCAGACAACCTGACAGACTGAAATCAACAAAACCACAACACTGGAGGTCATCTGAGTCTCCACTGACGCCCACATGGAAGTAAAAAAGCATTTCAAGGCAAACTTCTGATTTCTGACCAGAGAGTCTCCAGTTGACAGTTTGGACTCTTCAGTCCAGCAGACAGCAGCTTCACCCCTGAATCCTGCAGGTCGTTCTTACTCAGGTCCAGGTCTCTCAGACCGGATGACTCAGAGCTGAGGACTGACGACAGGTCCTCACAGCTTCTCTCCGTCAACATGGTTAGACTCAACCTGACGGAAATAGACAAAAATATATTTTCTACGTTTCAGTTGAGGGTGAACTGTTTGGTGTCAGTGATCCTGCATCAGGCGGCGAGTATTAATCAAGTACATTTGCTGAGATTGTGAAAAAAATAAGATTTATTCGTAATTGAAGATCTTTATCTGAGATGAAACCCGACATGGTCTGACCTGAGAGTCTCCAGTCGACAGTGTGGACTCTTCAGTCCAGCAAACAGCAGCTTCACTCCTGAATCCTGCAGGTTGTTGTTACTCAGGTCCAGGTCTCTCAGACAAGACGACTGGCAGCTGAGGACTGAGGACAGAGCTTCACAGCTTCTCTCTGTCAGGTCACACCCACTTAGTCTGAGGGAGAAGACAAACATACTGCGTCTGTATATATAGACTATCAGTGACTGTATATAAAGAGGACCTATGCTGCAGCCAGACACCAGGGGGCGATCATGATGATTTGGCTTCACTTTAGAGGAGCTGTCATGTCGTCCATCTTTATTTACAGTCTGTTGTGGCTCACTCCACTTGTGCATTTGTGTAATATTTATTTTTTTGTTTTAATGATAAATGGATCAATAGAAGAATCCTGACTTGAGAGTCGTCAGGTGACAGTTTGGACTCTTCAGTCCAGCAGACAGAAGCTCCACCCCTGAATCCTGCAGGTGGTTCTTACTCATGCCCACGTCTCTCAGACTGGATGACTCGGAGCCGATGACTGACGACAGGTCCTTGCAACATTTCTTTGTGAGCCCGGTTCTATACAAACTGATAAAAAAGATCATTAGAAAAAATGACGAAAAAAACTCTGATTATCAGAATTAATCTACAACAATTTGTGGCATTTACCATTATAAGTGTAACATGAGAGCGTCAGGACATGGTCTGACCTGAGAGTCTCCAGTCGACAGTGTGGACTCTTCAGTCCAGCAAACAGCAGCTTCAATCCTGAATCCTGCAGCTGGTTGTGATTCAGGTCCAGGTCTCTCAGACCGGACGACTGGGAGCTGAGGACTGAGGACAGAGCTTCACAGCTTCTCTCTGTCAGGTCACAGCCACTCAGCCTGAGGGACAAACACTTCTTTGTTCAATATAAAAAGAATCACAAGTTTTGAAGTCCCCTCTCTTAATCGATAGTCAATAACTGACTACTTCTGATCTTGGTTGACTAAGAATTACAGGGGAGTAATAAATATTATGCTATATTTTGAAAGGTAACACACTTTACACAACGTTATAAAAAGAAAGTCTGCTAAGCCGTCTCCTTCCCCTCGCTAAGTCAGAACTCTCCTCGCTCTCTATGTATTTTTCCAACATGAAATACGTCGCAGAGTAAGGGTTGACAAGTCAATCGCCCTTGAATTAATAGACAGTTGACATCAAGAAGTTTCATCTGCTTCACAACTAAAGGGGTATCAAAGTATTATAGTCATACAAATTACACAAATGATCGCTCGAAAGAAGAACTGAAGAAGAACATGCTACCCAACATGTCAGACGTGTCTGAGTCATCAGGTATGACCACTGACAAAATGGTCTATCGAACTCTTCTGTGGGACTTCTTTGTGGACAGACCCAACGCTGATGGTCAACCCACCGACAAAAGGAAGTCTATGCAAACCTCGCCATAGTCAGTGACAGACAACATGATCCCTTCAAGGAGTACCAAAGGCAACAGGGTAGCGAATATCATTCTATTTACAGGAAAATATTACAGTATTCACTGTACAAACACTGCAGTCGTGACGCAGGTTATCCAAACTGAATTCCAAGTACCAGTTGGTTCAAATGTGCACAACCCGAATTAAACAGATAACATCTTCAGTTTTCTGTGAACGTACCGAGCTTTGTTGGAGGCTCTGACCACCGGCAGCAGCCTCAGAAGAGCCTCATCTGAAGCAGAGTATTTCTTCAGGTCAAACACATCCAGATCTTTTCCTGATGAGAGTAAGATGAAGACCAGAGCAGACCATTGAGTAGGAGACAGTTTCTCTGTGGACAGACGTCCTGATCTCAGGGACTGTTGGATCTCCTCCACTAGAGAACGATCGTCAAGTTCATTCAGACAGTGGAACAGGTTGATGCTTCTCTCTGCAGACAGATCCTCACTGATCTTCTTGTTGATGTACTGGACTGTTACCTGATTGGTCTGTGAGATTCCTCTTCCCTGTGAAGGCCTCGTAGGAGAGTCTGATTGGTCTGCAGGGAAAGACCCAGGAGGAAGCGGAGGAACAAGTCCAGGTGTCCATTTGGACTCCGTAAGGCCTCGTCCACAGCACTCTGGTAGAGATGTTTTAGTGTCTGCTTTCTTTGTAATTTTAGAAGCAAGAAGTTGGTTGACTGCTCCTCTGGCAACAGATTGACACCAGAGTTAGTGAAGGTCTGATGGACATGAAGAGCAGCCAGAAACTCCTGAACACTCAGGTGGACGAAGCAGAACACCTTGTCCTGGTACAGGCCTTGCTCCTCTTTAAAGATCTGTGTGAACACTCCTGAGTACACTGAGGCTGCTCTGATATCGATGCCACACTCTGTCAGGTCTGATTCATAGAAGATCAGTTTTCCTTTCTGCAACTGCTCAAAAGCCAGTTTTCCCAGAGATACAATAATCTTCCTGCTCTTTTTATTCCAGTGTGGATCTGTCTCAGCTCCTCCTTCAAACTTGATGTTCTTCCGTTTAGACTGAACCACCAGGAAGTGGATGTACATCTCAGTCATTGTCTTGGGCAGCACCGCACTCTGTTTGGTTTTCAACACGTCCTCCAGAACTGTAGCAGTGATCCAGCAGAAGACTGGGATGTGGCACATGATGTGGAGGCTTCGTGAAGTCTGGATGTGGGAGATGATCCTGTCGGCCTCCTCCTCATCATCTCTGAACCTCTTCCTGAAGTAGTCCTCCTTCTGTGAGTCAGTGAAGCCTCTGACCTCTGTCACCGTGTCAACACATGCAGGAGGGATCTGATTGGCTGCTGCAGGTCGTGTGGTTATCCAGAGGCGAGCAGACGGCAGCAGTTTCCCCCTGATGAGGTTTGTCAGCAGCACGTCCACTGAGGTGGAGGCTGTAGCATCAGTCAGGATCTCAGTGTTGTTGAAGTCCAGAGGAAGTCGACACTCGTCCAGACCGTCAAAGATGAACACGACCTGGAACTTGTGAAACCTGCAGATTCCTGCTTCTTTGGTCTCAGGAAAGAAGAGATGGACGAGTTCCGCCAAGCTGAAATTTTTCTCTTTCAGCACATTCAGCTCTCTGAAAGTGAATGGGAACATGAAGTGGACGTCCCGGTTGGCTTTGTCTTCAGCCCAGTCCAGAGTGAACTTCTGTGTTAAGACTGTTTTCCCGATGCCAGCCACTCCCTTTGTCATCACTCTTCTGATTGGTTGGTCTCTTCCAGGTGAGGCTTGAAAGAGGTCTTCTTGTCTGATGGTTGTTTCTGGTCTGTCTTGTTTCCAGGAAGCTGTTTCAATCTGTCTGACCTCATGTTCATCGTTGACCTCTCCATTCCCTCCCTCTGTGATGTAGAGATCTGTGTAGATCTGATTCAGGAGCGTTGGGTTTCCTGCTTTAGGAATCCCTTCAAACACACTGTGGAACTTCTTCTTCAGATTAGACTGCAGTTGACGCTTACACGATGCAGCTGGAGTTCCTGAATAAAGACACAACAAATAACAAGTGAGTACGTGTTGGTGAAAATGTGAGAAAGAAAGAAAGTGTGGAACGTCCTCTTACTGCTCTGCAGACAGTCGGCCAGCTTCTCCTGCTTCATCGTCCTCAGAAAGTGCTGTGTGATCTTCAGAAATGCGTTTCTGATGCTCCTCTGCTCTTCCTCGTCATCATCCTCTAAGCATTCTGTGTGATGTGAATTCAGAAGCATCTGGAACTTCTTCAGCTCATTCTTCTCAAACATGAAAATGTTCTCCTTAAGATGCTGAAAAAATGACACCTAAAATGTTTAGACATGTTTCATTTTACCTGCAGCGGAGGAAAGACTTGATGTTGGGCATTAACAAACCATAAAGATGGATTCCAGGTCTGAGTCCTGCTGTGCAGAATGATCACTGGGAACTTCTGACATTTGCCATGGACCTCTGTGGAGATAACAGGAAGTAGGAAGTCTCCAAATATCAGGCAACATATCCCGGATGAGACAGATTCTGTGATTCTGTCTTTTTTGGAATCAGTGATGGCTTTTAGGTTGATCTAAGAAGCTGCCTGATGAGAAAGTATCTGCTATATTTCATGTCTAAAGTAAACCATGTTGCTGAATTTGCTTTAAACACTAACAACAGTCAGTTGAGGTTCAGGACTCTTCTAAACTTCTTGATGACTGTGGGTTTTTATGGTCTAATCCGACTGGATAATTTCAGGGACACACTCAAGGGATAATATTTCAGATGGCCTGGACTGTGAACATCCCCCACGAAGAGCTGGAGGACATGGCTCAGGAAAAGGATATCTGGGCTTCATTCACTGTAGGGACACACCAACACGTCCACTCAGCTGTGGCTCAGGAGGTAGAGCTGTTCAACCCGCCAACCTTCGGGTTGTCGCATACGTCTGGCCGTGTACAAACTTGTTCCCAGAACATACCGCCAAGACTAAATCCAATGTCCAACTAGCTCAAACATTCTGCGCCTGCGTGAGAGGAAATAACTTTCCATACCAGCAGGGCGGTAGTTTGTATACGTCATTCAGAAGGGAAACTGGAAAACCCAACCAATGACGTTCAGTGGCCTCAACACCATGAAGCATAAAAACAAAGCAAATATTCCCTGAAATGATTAACCTCAGAAACAATGTGGTTAGACTTAATAACAGCGGTCCACAGCTCACTGCAACCGTGTTGACTTACTGAGTCTCTGAAGGAAGTCCTCCTTTGAAATTGAACGGTGGATTCAT
>NC_061522.1:457500-467500 GCF_022379125.1 Scophthalmus maximus | reverse complement strand
TAGTAGATTATAGTGAGGCTGAGGTTAAAAACATAGTGAAAGCAGAAATGAAAAAGAAGTGGCAGGAGAAATGGAACAGGGAAACTAAAGGAAGATGGTTCTACAGTATCCAGAAGGAGGTCGGAGTGATGAGAGAAATAAGTCGGAATAAAAAGGAAGAGGACGTCATTTCCAGAATTAGATTTGGGCATACTGGGGCATGTCGTTATTTATTGTCCAAAATCTCATCATGAAAAGCAAATTTTACAACATAAACTAGGATGAGAACACATCAAATTCAATATAAAAGAAACAACAATACAGATGAACACAGGGCATGTGGGATATAGAGCATTAATATTCATTTATTTATGTTTCTTTTATTTATTTTGTTTGTTTGTGTTTTTTCTCCTTTTTTGTTGTTTTGTTTTTTCTCATACAGTAGAATATACCATTCTGATCCACACTCCATTCCACCAGGGGGCGGTGGTGCACTTTCAAAAGTTGTTTGCCAACCGCCATAAAGAAGAAGAAGAAGAAGAAGAAGAAGAAGAAGAAGAAGAAGAAGAAGAAGAAGAAGAAGAAGAAGAAGAAGTAGTAGTAGTAGTAGTAGTAGTAGTAGTGCCGGTGTCGGTCGGTGGGGGCGCTGGTCAGACGCTTCACTGCCGAGTCCCGCACAAGAAGAAGAAGAAGAAGAAGAAAAAGAAGAAGAAGAAGAAGAAGAAGAAGCAGCAGCAGCAGCAGCGGAGGAGCCTGTTAGCAGTTAGCAGCCGCAGCTAACGTGATGTCTACGGCCTCCAAGGTGGTCCTCGGCCTCTCTGTGGTTCTGACTGCGGGCACCGTGGCGACCGTTCACCTCAAACAGGACTGGGACCGACAGGTACAGCGGGCGGGGCCGAGTCGAGTCGAGCCGAGCCGAGCCGAGCCGTGGCGGTCATGTAGACGGAGCGCGAGGTCACGGGACAACAACCGGCTGGTTTTACCGCTGAAGGCGGAACTCTGGCGGGGCGGGAGGTTAACGGGGAAGCGGCAGCCGCGTCACGCTCACCGGTACCGGTCGCTCCGGTGACTTGAGCCGTAAACGCCGAAAAAACGGTTGTTCAGCTCAGTCAGACTAACCGGCGAGGCGGCTACATCCGGTACCGGCTTTTCAAAATAGAAGCGGCGGACACAGGCCGCAGTTCTTCAGGTGTGTCATCGCCTCCCGCGGATTTGAATGATGTGCAGAAGTTCGTCCTGTATCAATAGAGCAGCAACAATGAGGTTCCGGAAGTGAAAATCCCATCTTCATATTCTCCATTGACATTTTGATGATTATCCATGATGTGGTAACTACCAGAGGTCGACTCACCTGTCGAGACACGATGGAACAGGAACCTGTAGACGACACGAGTCCGTATGAAATCAACCTGCTTTTAAGAAAAACATGTTTTATTCACGATGTCATTGATATATGACACAATCCTTGAGTGTGACATCCACGTCTCTGATTGGTGGAAACTCTGACTTCACTCGCCAACTTCATGTGGGCGAGTGAAGCTGCGTTCCATTGAACCTCAGAGCTCCACATCACAGACCTGTGAGTCGGAGGTCGACACTCGAACTTCTCCCCGAGTCGGAGGAACCACCAACCACGACTTCTGAGCTTACTTCTGTAAGTGAACGCATCGTTGGTTCCTGGTTCCTGCTGCTGCCACTGAACTGTACGGTGGCTTTTCACTTACGCTCACAGAACACAAGACTCTGATCAACTATATAAACTCTATAGTGACGATGATGATGATGATGATGGTCAAAGTCAAGAAGAAGCTAAACTGTCGTTGGATTATGGGACAAATAGTTTCCTTCTCTCTTAAAATAATTCGGTTCATTCTTGACTTTTCTTCTGTTTTTACAATTATTTTTTTGCTCCAAATAAATAAAGCGTTTGTTTGCGAAGATTCATCTCGTAGTTTATCGAAATTCACTTCCGGAACCGGAGCTGTTCAAAAAGTGGACTCCATTTAACGTCCACATGTCCCATCTGCTAACATGGAGGGGGCAGGGCAGACACCAGGGGGCAATCAGGGTGATTTGGCTTCATGTCATCCATCTTCACTTACAGTTTGGTTGGGATGTTGTTCTCCGCTCACATGACGACTGCAGAACAGGAGCGTCGTGATGTGACGGACGTCTCGAACCCCAGGAGGTTAAAAGTGCACGTGTCCGTCATTGGGTGCTGGAGGTGGGAAATTCTGCGACGACAAGTTTTTATCAAACCTGAACCTGAGTATTTACTTTCTGAGTAACTTTATTTTGAAGTTTTGGTGTGTGAAGAGAAGTGGTGTGTTTCCTGCTTCGTGTCACTGACTCTTGGACTGTGACCATTAGATGAACTTTATGTTTGTACGAAGTTTTAGTGAGTTGAGCCGTAGTGTGAACACATGAACCTCTTAAACAAAGATTCACCAGGAGTTAACATTGTGTGGTTATAACTTGACCCTGCGTCTCTGAAGTCTGGTGTTCTTCGCCCCCAGCGGTTGCACGAGGGCGTGGTCAGGGATCTGCAGCGGTGGGAGAAGAAGAAGGAGAACCTGAGGAGGCTGGAGGAGCAGAAGCTTCTCACCAGACACCTGAAGGAGGAGAGAGAACGTAGAGAGACGCAGCTCCGCCCACAGGACCACCACTGAGCCAGGTGAGACTCAGGGATGGACAGCAGCAGCGAGCCGCTGGGGGCGGGCGAGGACGAGGCGGCGTGCACCTCGGCCTCCGAGGGCCTGGAGGAGGGGGAGGTGGAGGGCGAAACCTTGCTGATCGTGGAGTCCGAGGACCAGGGATCGGTGGATCTGTCGCACGACCAGAGTGGAGACTCGCTGACCAGCGACGTGGGCGAGGAGGCTGACGGAGGCTGGGCCTGCGAGGACATGTCCTTCTACTGCGACCGCTGCCACAAGTGGACGCCTGCAGGTGAGACGGGCTCAACAGGAACCTGATCAGCGTCTCAGGTCACACAGTGATCAATAAGTATCAGTTATAGATCCAGAACCGACTGGATAACTCACCCTGTGTTCCGGTATAATCTCGGAACTCGGAATTACGACCTCCGAGTCGGAAATTGCAATAGGGACGCCCCGATTCACCACCTAGACTTCCGGGTTCCGAGGTATAGTGGAACGCAGGGTGAGTCCTGGTCTGTTGTGAGACGTGTGAACTGCGAACCGAACGACGTAGGAGCACAAATCTAGAATTTAATCAAAGTGTGAATCTTGGTTATCGATCGGTGACCAGTGTGACGTCCTGTCTTCAGCTCAGCTCCGCGGTGAACAGCCAAGTTACCTGAAGGGAGACAACTTCTTCAAGTTCGTCTGCTGCGACTGCTCCGACGACGACAAGGAGAGTTTCGAGAGGATGAGACTCACCTGGCAGCAGGTACACGACTGCGTTCGCTCAGAGTGTCACTTTATAAAAACACTTGAGTGACAGTAACGTGATGTCTCGTGTTCAGGTGGTGATGTTGGCCATGTACAACCTGTCTCTGGAAGGGACGGGTCGTCAGGGTTACTTCAGGTGGAAGGAGGATATCTGTGCTTTCATTGGCCGACACTGGAACTTCCTGCTCGGAACGAGGTTTGCTTTATATAGTATTCATATATATTTTTTTGTTTGAAAACAAGAGGTTAGGTTAGTGAGAGCAGGAACTCTTCAGGTGGGCTTCTTTTGAGGGAACCTGAATGATGAATGGCCAGCTTGAAGTCAGAGGAAACCAATGAGCAGGTGGAAACCAGCCCGGTTCCTTTACTTTGCTGCAGTCTGGCACATAACAGAGTGAAAATGAGGAAACAAGGGGACAGTGGACTTCTCTGCCGAGTCTCTGACCCGGTGACCCTCTAACTCTGCAGGAAGAAGACGTCGACGTGGTGGAGCACGGTGGCCGGCTGCCTGTCGGTCGGTAGTCCCACCTTCTTCCGCTCGGGAGCTCAGGAGTTCGGCGAGCCCGGATGGTGGAAACTGGTCCAGAACAGACCTCCGACCCTGAGACCAGAGGTGGACAAATCCACCACAAAGACGAAAGGTAACCTCTACCAGGAGCTCTCTGCCCACACCTGTCAGTTTACCCCTCGCAAGTTAATGAAACTCAGCCTTTGTTTCCCTGCAGCCTCCAAACCTGCCGTGGATCCGATCATCACCGTCGAGGGTCTGAGGAAACGTGGAGCCAGGAACCCTGTGGAAAACGCCATGCAGCTGAAGGAGAAGCGCTCTCGTACGCAGGAGGCCAAAGACATCCGGAGGGCTCAGAAGGAGGCGGCGGCGGGAGGCTACACCGATCGCAGCGCCTCCTCCACGCCCGTCAAACTGGGCGGAGGTCGCGGTGTCAGCGCTGGACGCCGGCCTGATCTCGTCCTGGAGAAAGGTGAGGTCATTGATTTCTCCTCGCTCAGCTCTTCAGACCGAACGCCGCTCACCAGCCCCTCACCGTCCCCTTCACCTGACTTCTCTGCCCCGGGGACGCCGGCCTCTCACTCAGCTACACCCAGCCTGTTGTCGGAGGCAGACCTCATCCCTGACGCCATGCCTCCACAGGCGCTGTTCCACGGTGAGTTTACGTCCAGTTGTCTTCTGTCCTTTGGGAGCACTTGTGTTGTTTCAACGTGTCCTCTGCTGGCTGCACCTCCAGACGACGAAGAGATGGAGACGGAGGGAATGATCGACCCCGGCATGGAGTACCTCCCCCCTCCCAGCGCCAGCCTTGTCGCCCGTAAGAAGCTCCGCCCGGCGCCAACTCACATCAAACGCGAAGCAGAGAGTGACGACGACGAAGGGCGTGAGCACGAGGACGACTTCCACGAGCCAGTGGGACGAAGTGAAGGTCCGTCTCTCTCTGCCGGGGGCTGTGTCGGCGCCGGTGGGCCGGAGCGGAGGAGGATAACTCATCCAGAGAAAGCAGACGGACGAGGCGGCATCTCCCAGAGTCCTCGCTACTCCGCCCTCACTCTCTACGAGGAGAGGATGCTGCTGCGACGGCTGGACGCCTGCCCGCTGGCCTTGGCCGTCACCCCGCAGGCTAAACGCCTCCACAGGAAGCTGCTGATCCGCCAGGCCAAGAGGCAAAGAGGGCTCCCCATGCTGGACATAGATCGGGCGATCAGCGCCACCCTCACCCTGGTGGGAGGGATCTACGGCGCCCAGGAGGCGGGGACACTGATGGGAGGCGGAGTCCTGGGAAAGTACTGCACCAAAAGCCAGGAGCTGCGTGTTCTCGATCGCTTCCAGGTACGTTCCACCTTCATCCCGGTCGCCTGAAACGGTTTGACCTCATGATGAGACAATTCTGCTCCTGCAGTCGTTCATGTTGCATGATTGGAAACCAAAAGATTCCTCACTACACAATCTGACAGGACTCTGTACCACAGTAGAAAATGAGTTTAGTCAAATGAAAATTGTCTGTGGAAAAAATGTTTTAACCTCGAGCTTGTGAACTTCTTCAGATTAAGTTGTGGATGTTGAAGTTGACTGAACATCGATGTGTTTGTACACAGACCAACTTCTCCAGCAGACGGGGAGTTCAGCAGCAGTCTGTGTCCTTCTGGCATCGTCTGATGGGAGCACAAGGCAGTTTGGACCAGAGCATCAAGAGTCCGTATACGTCCCGACTCCTGAAACCGTACATCAGGTAGAGTTTCCCAAAACATTCAACCAGGTGAAGGAGCGTCCTGAAACCTTCAGTCCAGGAGGGAAGGTTCAGGACGCTTCCTACCTCTGGTCTCCACACGTCGGGGCCAATCTCGTCAGTAATAGTATTACTACAGTCGTACTACAGTAGTACTACACTAGACTCCTCTGTTCTGGTTCTCCAGGAGGGACTATGAGAGTCGTCCGGTGAAGCTCAGGTTGCTGGCACAGATCAGAGCTCACCATCACAGAGCAGAGCCGGACTGGGTCCCCGAGCCTGATGCCCCGATCGACTACTGCTACGTCCGGCCAAACCACATCCCCTCCGTCAACGCCATGTGTCACGACAGCTTCTGGCCAGGTAGCACAGCCGGAGCAACATTCGACACACCCCACAACTGTCCCGTTGCGAATCTGAGTCTCTAATCCCGCTGTTGGTTTCACCTCCCACAGGTGTGGACCTGTCCGAGTGTCTGCAGTACCCAGACTTCAGCGTGGTCGTCCTCTACAAGAAAGTGGTGGTCGGCTTTGGTTTCATGGTGCCGGACGTCAAGTACAACGAGGCGTACATCTCCTTCCTACTAGTCCACCCCGAGTGGAGGAGAGCCGGCATCGGCACCTTCATGATCTACCATCTCATCCAGGTGAGACTGAGTTCCTTACCGACCGGAATTGTCAAGGGTCCTTGTTGGACCATCACAAAGTCATTAGCGTTCTCTCTGTTCACCTGCAAGCAGAAAGTTGACAGCCTTGTCAGCAGGTGTGTTTGTGGTCACATCTTTGTGGCGTTTTGTGCGTTTCAGACGTGTATGGGGAAGGATGTGACGCTGCACGTGTCGGCCAGTAACCCTGCCATGCTGCTGTACCAGAAGTTTGGCTTCAAAGCGGAAGAGTACATCCTGGACTTCTATGACAAGTATTATCCCGTCGACAGCACCGAGTGCCGCCACGCCTTCTTCCTCCGACTGAGACGCTGACACCAGGACGCCTCACAGGTTGTTTTGTTGTGGTCTCCTGGACTCTGGCTGCTGAGGGAGGGGACATGTGACTCTGTATCTCACTCGGAGCCGTCGGATGGAGCAACGCTCGTTTCAGCCAATCGGCATGAAGCCCCTGATGATTTTCTAGTTTTTCTTGTTCATAAAGGTCTTGACTGTTTTTTGTCTCAAACTGTTTCCTTCGGTCGTCTGAATGTTTGAGTCTTTAAAGGCAAAGTGAAGCTCTGCAGATTATTTACATTCAGCAGTTTGTCCAGCAGGGGGAGCAGTGAGGAGCTGCTGTCGCCCCCTACAGGAAACACCGTTAAAACACTGAGCACCACCTGCAGGCAGAGACTGATACTGCTGCACTTTGTCTGGTTTCAAAGTTCTACATAAAAAATATATATAATCATGAGGCGGATTTTTTCAATCCTCAAACACAAAATTCTGAGATGTTATATATGTTGAATGTGTAGTGAAGAACTTTCAACCGCTGGCTGATATCAAGTCTACAAGGTAGGTCTATAGACTGTTTATATAAAGACAATCACTGACTGTATATAAAGATGATCACTGACTGTATATAAAGACGACTGGCGACTATATAAAGACGATTACTGACTATATAAAGACAATCACTGACTGTATATAAAGATGATCACTGACTATATAAAGACGATCACTGACTATATAAAGACGATCACTGACTGTATATAAAGACGATCACTGACTATATAAAGACGATTACTGACTATATAAAGACAATCACTGACTGTATATAAAGATGATCACTGACTATATAAAGACGATCACTGACTATATAAAGACGATCAGCGACTGTATATAAAGACGATCACTGACTATATAAAGACGATCACTGACTGTATATAAAGACGATCACTGACTATATAAAGACGATCACTGACTATATAAAGACGATCACTGACTATATAAAGACAATCACTGACCATGTACAGACAATCACTGACTATGTACAGAAGATTACTGACTATATAAAGATGATCACTGACTGTATATAGAGACGACCACTGACTGTATATACAGAAGATCAGTGACTATGTGAAGACGACGACACAACTCTTCCCCTCGTATAAACATGAAGATGAAGTATCTCAGATTCAGGCGCTGCCATTTTGTGCTTGTGTCATCATGTGGGTGATCGGGGTATTGAGGCCCCGCCCATACACATGCTCTTGTCCAACCCTGAGTCAGTATCAGCTATCACTGTTTTTATATCATCAAATAACTAATCAGAAACATGAACACGTGAACAAACATCAGTCATCAAGTCACATGACATGGAGGGGGCAGGGCTTATGACTTACCCTGCAGCCAGACACCAGGGGGCGATCATGGTGATTTGGTTTCATGTTGCCGTCCATCTTTATTTGGTCTGTGGTTTTCGTCCTTTATTATTTTCCATCATGCAGGGGATTCTCAGCTGTCAAACCAAATGTCAAAGTGAGTGAGGCCATGAAGCAGCCGTCAGTCAACACAGACTATTTTTATTAACAGAACATCAACAACATCGTTCCAACATCTGGAAGTTACAAATCTTCGGGTCCTTCAGTCCAGAGTGTTGGTCAGAAAACGTCTAGGTTCACTTCGTTTCCCCAGTTTGTCCAGCAGGTCCAGTCCGGTCCGAGCCGCCAGCAGAGACGCCATGTTGTTACAGCCGGAGCTCACCGCCACGTCGTACGCCGTCTGACCGGCGGCGTTCCTCCGCCTCACATTAGCCCGACAGCTGAGGTGGAAGAGGCAACAACAGCAGTGTTCAACCAGTGTGACCTGGGGGGGGGGCCCTCACCTGAGTGTGTGTACAGGTGTATCTCACCTGAGCAGGACCTCAGCACACTGCAGACCCTCCGAGCCCAAAGCTGCAGCCTCATGCAGAGCTGTGTTCTTCGTCCTGAGGAAGAGGAGGTTCAGCGTGTTACATCATCTCGTTTTGCTCAAGGACACAAAATCTTTCTTCTTCATGTCGTCTTACTGTCCGGACTGCTGGTCCACGTCAGCTCCTCGCTGCACCAAAACAGGAAGTAAATCGTGGTGGCCGTTCACCACGGCAACTGCCAGGGCGTGTCGGCCGTCACTGCCACAGCAAGAGGGGTCCGCCCCCTGGTGGTTGAGGACCAAACAAGCAGACTGGTCAGTGTTAAACCACGTCAGGTGATCAAAGGAGGCTGCCGATTGGCTGCAGAGACTCTTACCTGATCCAGGAGCTGCTGAACAACGCTGATCTCACCTTGACCCGGAGCCAGTTCCTTCAGCAGCTGAATGCCCTTCACCTGCAACCAGGTCAACCAATCAGAGAGGAGCTTTCATTTCAGACTGAGCATGAAGTCGGACAGCAGATGTGTGGTTTACTTCCTCCAGCCCCCACACACACCTGTACGCCGCTGTGGGAGGGTCTCACTGGAGGTTTGGGCGTCAGGTTTGGTTTGGCGGGTTTCATCAGACCTGTGTTCCGACCACTTCCTGTCAGACACAAATGAAACCACAGAGGAAGCGCGTGAAACAACGTTTTGGTTTGTGTGGCGCTCACTGAACTGCCAACCTTCCCCACTGAGGATTTAGTGACATCTAGTTGTAAGGTTGCAGATTATATCTGAATAAATGAAGTCACCTTCTGTAGTAAAGGTATAAATGTCCCAATAAATACCGTGTATGTACGAACCATACGTATGGCGGCGGTTGCTGTCAGCAAATCGCTCCGTTACGCTGCTGAGAGTCTCAGTCTGACCTGCAGGTGTAGCGCCGCCTGCTGGTCTAACGCCGTTACCTGCCGGAGCTGCACCGTCACCGTCGGGACTCACCTGAGACCAGAGACATTCCGTGACCTCACGTTCATTTACCACAAAACATTTTTAATCGTTATTGTTTAAACGGACCTGTTGTTCTTCCCGTGGCACCGACACAAAGCTGATGGTCAGACTCACTTCATGAACATCTTCATGAATCGCAGCAGAAACCATCTGAAGGTGTAAGAAGCACAACTCGTCACCTGACACCTGCTCAGGTGAATCAGTCTGAACCTCCACGGACGCAATATTTTCATTTCATAACTGAGGTTATTTGTTACGTACCCGGCCCAGGCGAGGCTCTCCCAGCAGAGTCCTGAAGGGGGCGTTGTTCTGAGCGTAGCTCCTCAGATGAGCATACACGTGATCCAACTGCTTCCTCCAGTAACCTGGAGAACAGGTTGGAACAGGTCAGAAGACACTTGTGATGGTGGTGGTAGTAGTACTAGTACTGGTTTCAGTAGTAATACTACAGTACTGGTTTCAGTAGTAGTACTACCAGAACTAGTATCAGTAGTACTAGCAGTACTGGTATCAGCAGTATCTCACCTCTGCCCGGGCTGATGGCGG
>NC_061522.1:310000-442500 GCF_022379125.1 Scophthalmus maximus | reverse complement strand
AAGATGATCAGTGGCTGTATATAAAGATGATCAGTGACTGTATATAAAGACGATCAGTGACTGTATATAAAGATGATCACTGACTGTATATAAAGATGATCACTGACTGTATATAAAGATGATCACTGACTGTATATAAAGACGATCACTGACTGTATATGAAGACGATCAGAGACTGTATATAAAGACGATCACTGACTGTATATAAAGACGATCAGAGACTGTATATAAAGACGATCACTGACTGTAAATAAAGACGATCAGAGACTGTATATAAAGATGATCAGTGGCTGTATATAAAGATGATCAGTGACTGTATATAAAGACGATCAGTGACTGTATATAAAGATGATCACTGACTGTATATAAAGATGATCACTGACTGTATATAAAGATGATCACTGACTGTATATAAAGACGATCACTGACTGTATATGAAGACGATCACTGACTGTAAATAAAGACGATCAGAGACTGTATATAAAGACGATCAGTGACTGTATATGAAGACGATCAGTGAGTGTATATAAAGACGATCACTGACTGTATATGAAGACGATCACTGACTCTATATAAAGATGACGATGCGTCTCTTCTTCCTCTCGTATAAAAATGAAGATAAAATATCTCAGATTCAGGAGCCGCCATCTTGTGCTGGTGACGTCACAGAGGACGCCGCCGCAGTCACTTCTTGTCCCGCCCCCGTTATTTCTCACCCTCTACTTTCATCTCTAAAGGTTTTTGTCTGGAGTGACGGACGTTTGCGTTTGACTCCTTCAGTGAAGGAACTGATCCGTCTGTCACTCTGCTTCCTGGTTCACTGTGTTACAGCCGGGAGGGGCCAGGGTCTGGTGGGAGGGGCCAGGTCTCTCCTCTTTGTTTTTCCACTTTGACTTGAGTGCAATCTTTAGCTGCTCTGACCTCTGACCCCCGGCCCATCGTCCTCCGGGGGATTCTGCCGCCTGTCGACTCTCAAACTCTCTTTCCATCATCAGCAGAGGATTCTGGGAAGTCATGTCCACTAATGGACCGTGTCCCTCGGGACGTCCTGTAATGGCTCCTGCTGCTGCTCAGTCCAATAACTCTTCACTTCCTGAAACTCATCAGTCAATGTACATTACCCATCAGAAGTGTTTACATGTTTACATCGTGTTCGTTAAAGATTATAACAGAAGAGAACCGGTTCCGATCTGTTCGTCAAACTGCAGCTGGTTCACGTCACATTTGTGAAAATCGATTCATCGTCTTAGTCATTTAACGTTGTCGTGGCGATGCTGCTCAGACGCAAGAAGTGAGTCTTTGCACACGTCACTCGACTCTTTCTACATTTCTCACATCAATCGATCAATCAGAAAATAATTGATTGATAAATAAAATAATGTTTAGCTGCAGCCAAAGAAGATTTTATATTTTTTAACAGTTTCACAACTGTTAAAACTACTAAGACTATTAGCTTTAGCATTGTTGTTAGCTTTAGTTTTGGCATTACGATTAGTGCTATCATTGGTATTATCTTTAGCATTAGTTTTAGTATTAGCATTAGCTTAAGTATTAGCATTGGTGTTTAATTTCAATATTAGCATTACAATCGGTATTATCATTAGTGTTAGCTTTAGCATTAGTATTAACATTGGTGTTAGTTTTAGTATTAGCATTACGATTGGCATTATCATTAGTGTTAGCTTGAGCACTGGTATTTGTTTTAGTATTAGAACTAATACTAAAACAAATACCAATGCTATATATATATATATTAGCATTGGCATTATCATTGGTATTAGCATTAGCATTGGTTTTAGCATTACTTCTGCTGACTTCCTGTCTGTCTGGTCCCGCAGGTCTCAGCCTGAAGCTGCCGATGTGGACGTGTCCCCGTTGACATTGAGGTGTTGTCAGAGGTGAAAGGTCATGATGACGACGGTGGCCGCAGACTTCGACCACATGGAGCTGCAGCAGCAGTACAGCAGCAGCAACGACACGGTCAACAACCGCTGGGATGACGAGTGGGACAACGAGAACAGCTCGGCCCGCCTCTTCGAACGCTCCCGCATCAAGGCGCTCGCAGGTACGAGCCAGGATGAGTCGATAGATGTGTTTAGAACTGTAAAGTCAAACTGTGAATACAGACGAGTCATCGCAGTCGTTTCACACGTGATGTCTGCGAGGACGACACTTCTCATCGCTGGTCTGATGCGTTTTGTAAACATTGCAAAAGTTGTAAAATGCAGCGCTGCTGTTCCAGAGGCTCAGGGAAATAATTACTGTTAATACTATAGTAAACTCCAGACGCATACTGACACCTACTGGACAAGACTGTGTAACATTACACAAAGATCTCGGTGTGTGTGTGTGTGTGTGTGTGTGTGCAGGATGTTTGTTTCCTATTTCCTCTCCTTCAGTCAGGAATGTGAATGAACAATGGAGGGAAACACCCCCCATGACATCATTGGTAAACTTCGATGCCACTGGCTGATTTGTGTCTCCAGCACACACACACACACACACACACACACACACATGTGCACGCACAAGCCCCGCCCACTGCAAAAAAGAGGGAAGCCCCCCCCCTTGTGAAATACACTGTTAAAAGTTGAAGTTAAATTAAAACTGTTGATTCACTTCAGTTCTCATCCAGGGGGTGGGGCTTATGAGCTGTACTGCTCAAGACACCAGGGGGCGGGGCTTGTGACCTATACTGCAGCCAGACACCAGGGGGCGATCAGGATGATTTGGCTTCATGTCGTCCTTCTGTGGTTTTAATGCAGAAACACGGAGGAAGTGATGTACATCTCCTGCCCTTATTCGTGTCTGGCAGGTGAAGCCTGAGAGGCAAAACTCAGGGAGAAGCCGCCTCATGGAGGCAGGATGAGAACTGACGTGAATCAACAGTTTTATCTGTGACAAGGCCACAATGTCCTTTAATAGATTCAAACTTAGATGCAACGTTTAACAGTGTCATTTACGAGGGGGGGGGGGGGGGGGTTCCCCCTTTGTTTGCAGTGGGCGGGGCTGTGGGAGTGTGTGTGTGTGTGTGTGTGTGTGTGTGTGTGTGTGTGTGTGTGTGTGTGTGTGTGTGTGTGTGTGTGTGTGTGTGTGTGTGGGCGTGTGTGTTCAGGAGGGAAACAGAAAACTCCGTCAGAGCAGCGTGTAGCTGCTGATGCTCTGAGCTCTGGGCAGGGCCGGAAAAACACACACACACACACACACGTCCGGTGAGCGTCACTCTGACCTCTGGACTCTTTTCTTTCGCCTCCTGACGACACAAGGACGTTTCTCTCTCTGCTCGTTCGTGTCTCTGAGACTTTCTGGATTTTTTCTCTCTGAGATTTGGACATTTGTAGATTTTCGAAAGAAGTTTGACGTCGTGAAATGAACTGGACTGAAACTGTGACAGAGTCTGATCTGATCTGTTGGATTAACCTGGTCTCACACACACACACACACACACACACCTCTACGTTAGCTGGTGGTGATGGAGGGCGAGTGGGCGTCGGTCGACTCTGCGCAGCTGCAGTTCAACTACAACCAGCTGGAGGGTCGATTCAAACAGCTGCAAGGTGAGAGGAGGTCAGAGGTCAGAGGTCGACTCTGCTGGCCGCATCAGAGGGGAAAAAATCTTCGTCAAAAGCCGAAAGTCAAAGTGATTCATAATCTGAGGTTTGAGGCGCGTGTGTGTGTCTGTGTGTGTGTTCAGTCAAAACCAGACATCGTCAAACTGTGAGAGAAGAAGACGATGCTCGCCTTCAACGTTATTATTGAAAATATACATGTATATATATATATATATACACACACACACGTATATATATGTGTGTGTGTGTGTATATTTACGTACAGATGACAGACTGTTGTGGTCAGACTCCGGCTCTTCAGCCGAGCGCGATGCATGATGGTTCATGTCGCTCGGTTAGTGACCATCGGTTGTTTTCTCTACTTTCTCTCGATGCATTGTGGGAAACGATGAGTTCAGTTCATGACGTCACTATGTTCAGACACAGACCTGCCCCCTGGTGTTCATGTGGTTCTCACGTCTGTTTCTGAGGACTTGAGAGGCAGCCATGTTGTTTACATGATGATGATGATGATTGTAATAAACAACATCATCATCACAACTGACAACAATCTCTTTGGTGATGTAATAATGTCTCAAGTTGAAATGCTACTAATCAATCTGTGTGTGTGTGTGTAGACGAGCGTGAGGCGGTGCAGAAGAAGACCTTCACTAAGTGGGTGAACTCTCACTTGTCCAGAGTTTCCTGCAGGATCACAGATCTGTACATGGACCTGAGGGACGGACGCATGTTGATCAAATTGCTGGAGGTTCTGTCTGGAGAGAGACTGGTAACAAACAAACACACACACACTCTCTCTCTCTCAGGGCGTGGTCTCAGCTCTGGTCCTGTCGTACTTCCTGTTTTCCGTGGTTGGGGTTTGGAGGCGGGGCCTTGACCCCTGTGTCGCTCCACTTCCTGTGTTAAACGCTCTTTACCAAACTACTCGGACTCTTATTGTGAAACTCAGACTGACCTGATAGGAAGTACAGTAGGATCAGACTGAGCCGTGATTGATTATTGATTATGATTGAATCATTGACTGAAGCTTCATGACTCAGTTAGGAGACGTCAGACATGATTGACAGCTGTGACAATCCTCTCCGCAGCCGAAGCCGACCAAAGGCCGAATGAGGATCCACTGTCTGGAGAACGTGGACAAAGCTCTGCAGTTCCTGAAGGAGCAGCGGGTTCACCTGGAGAACATGGGGTGTCACGACATCGTGGACGGGAACCACCGCCTGACGCTTGGCCTCATCTGGACCATCATCCTCCGCTTCCAGGTGAGAGGTCACGTGTTCTCCTGCTGGATCTCTCAGGAAAGCTCATGTTGACTAATCAATAATAGAATCGATCAAACCTTCAGACTCAGCTGTCCTCTCCTGACTCCGCCCTGTGTTATGACATCACAACAGGAAACAAAAACAAACTGTCAGGATTCACTGTAACTCTCTTTGACAGTGTCGCTGCCGAGCCCCGCCCCCTGCATGACTCTGATGTCACTGATTTACCTGAGCAGGATAAAGTCCACTGACACCACATTGTCGTCATGGAAACCCAGTACAAGGAGATCGCAGGTCAAAGGATCAACCTTTGACCCCCTGGGATTTCCCCTGCTGAGCTCCCACGACGTCTGAACATCTGACCAATCAGTTCCCACTTCCCCAGCTGAAGCCCTCCAATCACAGATGCTATTACAGTCACTTTCTTTACCCAGAGTTCCACCAATCAGGTCACAGGAACCACATGTGACCCTCAACAGCTGTGAGCTGGTTAAAGGAACATGTTCTTTAGTGTGTTTGACCAACAGACAAACAGAGGACCTTCTTTATCCTCAAACCGGCTCACACCGGTTCAGACCGGATCAAACTGGTTCCGACCAATTTGAGGGTAAAGAAAGTCCTGTTTGTCCGTAAGTGTGAACAGGTCTGAACCGGGTAGAAGTGCAGTAAACAGGTGCAGGTGCAGTGAACAGGTGCAGGTGTAGCAAACAGGTGCAGGTATAGTGAACAGGTGCAGGTGCAGTGAACAGGTGCAGGTGTAGTAAACAGGTGCAGGTGCAGTGAACAGGTTCAGGTGTAGTAAACATGTGCGGGTGTAGTAAACATGTGTGGGTGTAATAAACATGTGCGGGTGTAGTAAACATGTGTGGGTGTAATAAACATGTGCGGGTGTAGTAAACATGTGTGGGTGTAATAAACATGTGCGGGTGTAGTAAACATGTGCGGGTGCAGTGAACAGGTGTAGGAGTGACGGTGTCTCTGTCTCAGATTCAGGACATCAGTGTGGAGACTGAAGACAACAAAGAGAAGAGATCAGCTAAAGACGCTTTGCTGCTGTGGTGTCAGATGAAGACGGCCGGGTGAGATTCACTGTATATACACAATAAACAATATATACACACAATATATACAATATAGGTATATTGATTTTTGTGTTGATCGTCCTCAGGTATCCCAACGTGAACATCCGTAACTTCACCACCAGCTGGAGAGACGGCATGGCCTTCAACGCCCTCATCCACAAACACAGGTGACGTCCTCGTCCTCGTCCTCCTCCTCGTCCTCCTCCTTGTCTTCCTCCACCTCTTCTTCCTCGTCCTCCACCTCTTCTTCCTCGTCTTGCTCCTCGTCCTCCTCCTCGTCTTCCTCCACCTCTTCTTCCTCGTCTTGCTCCTCGTCTTCCTCCACCTCTTCTTCCTCGTCCCCCTCAACCTCTTCGTCCTCGTCTCTGCGTGTCTCAGCTGTGCGTGTGAATAAAGTTTGTTTGTGTCTTTCTTCAGGCCTGATCTGATCGACTATGACAAACTGAAGAAGTCCAACGCTCACCACAACCTGCAGAACGCCTTCAACCTGGCGGAGCAGCACCTGGGCCTCACCTCGCTGCTCGACCCCGAGGGTGAGACTCACTGACCCCGGGTCACCTGACGCTGCGTCACTTCCTGTCACATTCAGCCATTGCTCTGAACACGACAACATTCAGAGACCGTACGAACGTGTTTGTGTTTCAGACATCAGCGTGGACCAACCTGACGAGAAGTCGGTCATCACCTACGTGGTGACGTACTACCACTACTTCTCCAAGATGAAGGCTCTGAAGGTCGAGGGCAAACGCATCGGAAAGGTCAGTGGACGCACATTCCGACGGGGAATGGGCTGGTTGTTGTTATGGGACAGAGAAGACAGGAAGTGTCTCTGTTTCTTTGTCCAGGTCCTGGACAACGCCATCGAGACGGAGAAGATGATTGAGAAGTACGAGTCTCTGGCCTCAGACCTGCTGGAGTGGATCGAACAGACCATCATCATCCTCAACAACCGGAAGTTCGCAAACTCTCTGATCGGAGTCCAGCAGCAGCTTCAGGCCTTCAACACCTACCGCACCGTGGAGAAACCACCAAAGTCAGAACCTCTACCTTCAGTTATAATAATTATAATAATAATAAATTTAATTTATAGTTCACCCCTGACTCCTGACTGTACATAAAGACGGTCAGAGACTGTATATAAATACGCTCGGTGACTGTATATAAAGACGATCACTGACTGTATATACAGACGATCACTGACTGTATATAAAGACGATCAGAGACTGTATATAAAGACGACCTGTGACTGTATATAAAGACGATCAGTGACTGTATATAAAGACGATCACTGACTGTATATGAAGACGATCACTGACTGTATATAAAGACGATCACTGACTGTATATAAAGACGATCACTGACTGTATATAAAAACGACCAGTGACTGTATATAAAGACGATCAGTGACTGTATATAAAGACGATCAGTGACTGTATATAAAGACGATCACTGACTGTATATAAAGACGATCACTGACTGTATATAAAGACGATCAGTGATTGTATATAAAGACGATCACAGACTGTATATAAAGACGATCAGTGACTGTATATAAAGACGATCACTGACTGTATATAAAGACGATCAGTGACTGTATATAAAGACGATCAGTGACTGTATATAAAGACGATCACTGACTGTATATACAGATGATCACTGACTGTATATATAGGCGATCGGTGACTGTCTCACTGACGTCCTCCTGGTGTCTCTTGTGTCTTCAGGTTCACAGAGAAAGGAAACCTGGAGGTTCTTCTCTTCACCATCCAGAGTAAGATGAGAGCCAACAACCAGAAGGTCTACATGCCCCGAGAGGGAAAACTCATCTCCGACATCAACAAGGTCCGAGCTGCTCTCTGTCACATGACCCCGCCCCTGTCGTCCATCTTCTGATCTCGGAATGTTTCATCTCTTCCTTTAACATGTTCACTGATTTCACAGAGAATCATTCACGGATCTAGATGAAAACAAGTTTTGTGGAAATCTGTTCAGGAGTTTTTGTCTAATCCTGCTGACGCACAAACAAAAGCATTTTGGAAACACCGTCTGCTTCTAGTTAACGTTAATTCAACAATTCAAATTAATTTAGAACAAAACTTTCCAAAAACCCAAAGTTAAAACATGATTATTTAAATGTCTCAGTTCATATTTGATCAACATTTAACAATTTATCTCCATAAGTAATTTATCGTGTCATGAAAAAAATGTCTTTGTAAACAGTTAAATGTAATAAACATTAGAACCTGCAGCGTTTCTGCCGATCCAGAAAACAAGTTCTGGTTCCAGATCTATCATCACCTGTAGTTGCGGGTGGGAGATGGATCCTCGTGTGGCCTCGTGCTTGCGAATCCAGCCCCAAGTTTGAGCTGCTGCTTCGCAGCTCTCGATCACTTCTCATGCTGACGTGTGTTCGTCCCTTCAGGCCTGGGAGCGACTGGAGAAGGCGGAGCATGAGAGGGAGCTGGCTCTGAGGACCGAGCTGATTCGTCAGGAGAAACTGGAACAGCTGGCCAGACGCTTCGACCGCAAGGCGGCGATGAGAGAGACGTGGCTCAGTGAAAACCAGAGACTGGTGTCACAGGTAAGAGGTCGCAGCAGCAGCGAGCAGCTGTTTGACTGCAGCTGAAGTTCTGTATCTGTACATGTCAACGCCGGTCGGAGAGGATGTGGTTGTCACTCTTCTGGTTCTCAGTTTATTAGTCCTCAACCAATTCGTCTTTGCATATGAACAAAGGTTGTGAATTTGGCATCACTGTACGTATCAAACATGTCTGATCAGATTCAGGATCCAGGATTATGATGAAGACTGAAAGTGAAACCAGCTGTGAAAAATCAAATCAATACTAAACAGAATCGCAGACAAATCGTCTTGGTCTGGTTTAACCTCTTGATTCACTCTGTCCTGTTCTGTTCAGAGTTAGATTTGGGTGTTCGTTCTGACCCCAGAAACAGAATTGTTTTGTCACGAGTTTAAAAAATGCAAAACGACACCCAGACTTTTATCAGGGGTGTGTAAAGTGACACTGTCGCCTCCTCTCTCTCTGTCCAGGACAACTTTGGATTCGACCTTCAGGCCGTCGAGGCGGCGACCAAGAAGCACGAGGCTATTGAGACAGACATTGCGGCGTACGAGGAGCGTGTCCAGGCCGTGGTCGCTGTCGCGAAGGAGCTGGAGGCAGAGCGCTACCATGACCTCAAACGTGTAACGGCCAGGAAGGATAACGTGATCCGGCTGTGGGAGTACCTGCTGGAGCTGCTGAAGGCCCGCAGACTCAGGCTGGAGATGAACCTGGGCCTGCAGAGAGTCTTCCAGGAGATGCTCCACATCATGGACTGGATGGACGAGATGAAGGTATACTGATGACCAGAGTGATGGCCTCTTCACATGTTAACTTATGGTCAGAGGGGAAAATGGATTTCCATTACTGTACGTCCAGTACAGTAATAGGTCCAGGATGAGTTTAGGTCAAAGATAGAAAAGGGGGAAGACCGTTAGTCTCCTTGAGCGAGAAGCTTATCGAGCCGTCGTTGGTCATCTCGGTCTGTCTGCTTGTTTGGTTTCTAGATGCTGCTGCTGTCTCAGGACTATGGGAAGCACCTGTTGGGCGTGGAGGACCTGCTGCAGAAACACGCGCTGGTTGAGGCCGACATCGCCATCCAGGCTGACAGGGTGAAGGCAGTCACCACTAACGCCAACAAGCACTCCGTCAACGACAGCGGTGAGCGGCGTGTGGGAACGTCTGTCCTTAAAGTCCTAGTGTTCCTACTTCATCATCTGTTTCTATAAATGTTTCTGTGAAACGCTTCTTTTTGAAGTGGATTGTGGCAGCAGTCCACAGTTTAGATTATTTTAAGTCTTAAGAAGGAAAAGTATAATGGTTAAGTGATGATAATGGTCTTCCTGTCCAGGCTACAAACCCTGTGACCCTCAGGTCATCCAGGACCGAGTGGCCCACCTAGAGTTTTGCTACCAGGAGCTGACCCAGCTGGCTGCCGAGCGGCGCGCCCGCCTGGAGGAGTCCCGCCGCCTCTGGAAGTTCTACTGGGAAATGGCTGAGGAGGAAGGCTGGATCCGTGAGAAGGAGCAGATCCTTTCCTCTCTCGAGCACGGCAAGGACCTGACGGGGGCGCTGCGCCTCCTCAGCCAGCAGCGCTTGCTGGAGGATGAAATGAGCGGCCGCGCTGGACACCTCCAACTCTCCATCGCCGAGGGCCAAGCCATGGTACAAGCCGATCACTTTGGTGCCATTAAGATTCAGGAGCGTATCGCTGACCTGCAGGCGCAGTGGGCGGCGCTGGAACAGCTGGCGGCAGTGAGGAGGAAGAGGCTGGAGGAGGCTCTGGCCCTGCACCAGTTCCAGGCTGACGCAGACGATGTTGATGCCTGGACGCTAGATGCCCTGCGCATTGTCTCCAGTGGAGAGACGGGCCATGACGAGTTCTCCACCCAGGCGCTGGTCAGGAAACACAAGGACGCAGCGGCAGAGGTGGCCAGCTACCGGCCAGTCATCGACTCACTCCACGAGCAGGCCGCCTCCCTGCCCAAAGAGGAGGCAGAGTCGGAGGAGGTGCGTGGTCGGCTGGCCGGCGTCGAGGAGCGCTACAAGGAGGTGGCTGAGCTGACGAAACTGAGGAAACAGGCGCTGCAGGATGCTCTGGCGCTCTATAAAATGTTCAGTGAGGCTGACGCGTGTGAGGTGTGGATCGACGAGAAGGAGCAGTGGCTGAACAGCATGGAGATCCCTGAAAAACTGGAGGACCTGGAGGTTGTACAGCACAGGTAGGACCACAAGGTTCCATTACACGTGTTTGTTATTGTACATCTATTTTAGCCAGAACTGTATTGAGGTAGAATATCCTCGGCAGGTTTGAGAGTCTGGAGCCAGAGATGAACAGCCAGGCATCTCGCGTGGCTGTGGTGAACCAGATCGCCCGGCAGCTGATGCACAACGGTCACCCGAGCGAGAAAGACATCAAGACCCAGCAAGACAAACTGAACAACAGGTACAGACAGGTTACCATGTAATACGCTGGAAACATCCTGAAACTTAAAGTATGAATGATCTTTAGATGTGATGATGCTCTCTTCTGCCTCCAGGTGGAGTCAGTTCCGTGACCTAGTGGACCAGAAGAAGGAGTCCCTGAACTCAGCTCTGGGTGTCCAGAACTACCACCTTGAATGCAATGAGACCAAGTCCTGGATCAAAGAGAAGACCAAAGTCATAGAGTCTACCCAGGAGCTGGGCAACGATCTCACCGGTGTCATGGCCCTGCAGCGTAAACTGACCGGTATGGAGCGTGACCTGGCTGCCATCGAGGACAAACTGGGCGACCTGCGAGGCGAGGCCCAACGGCTGGGGGAGGAGCACCCCGACCAGGCCAAGGCCATCACAGGCCGTCTGGCTGAGATCACTGCTGTCTGGGAGGAAATGAAGAACACGCTAAAGAACCGTGAGGAATCTTTGGGTGAGGCCAGGAAACTGCAGCAGTTTTTGCGTGAGCTGGACGACTTCCAGTCCTGGCTCTCCCGCACTCAGACCGCCATCGCCTCGGAGGACATGCCCAACACACTGGCTGAGGCTGAGAAGCTGATGGCTCAGCACGAAGGCATCAAGAACGAGATCCAGAACTATGAGGAGGACTACCAGAAGATGCGGGACATGGGGGAGATGGTGACACAGGGCCAGACGGATGCTCAGTACATGTTCCTGCGACAGAGGCTGCAGGCGCTCGACACAGGCTGGAACGAACTGCACAAGATGTGGGAGAATCGGCAGAACCTGCTGTCCCAGTCCCACACTTACCAGCTGTTCCTCAGGGACACCAAGCAGGCCGAGGCCTTCCTCAACAACCAGGTAAACTCAGAAGATTCACCTCACTGTGTCCTTAACATAATCCACTTGGTCAGTTGGCACATGGTCCTGATCCCTTTCCTGGATGAGTCCTTTAGTTCTGACTCCTTGACCTTTTCCCCTCCTGACAGGAGTACGTCCTGGCTCACACCGAGATGCCAACAACTCTGGAAGGTGCCGAGGCTGCCATCAAGAAGCAGGAGGACTTCATGACCACCATGGACGCCAACGAGGACAAGATCAACGGCGTAGTGGAGGCCGGCAGGCGACTGGCCAGCGACGGGAACATCAACGCCGAACGGATCCAGGAGAGAGTCGCCTCCATCGACAACAGGTAGACCGTCTCCATGATTAATTTATCATGTCGGGACAAAGTTGAAGACCTCCTTGGCTGACGTGATGATGTAACCTGCAGCCAATCAGATCAGTTACGGGTTGTTATGTGTTTCAGGCACAAGAAGAACAGGGAGGTTGCGGTGGAGCTGCTGATGAGGCTGAAGGACAACAGGGACCTGCAGAGGTTCCTGCAGGACTGTCAGGAGGTCAGTCTCCTCCCACTTCACAGACAAAGATCTGAGTTTCAGAGAGAAATCTACCAATCACATTCCTGCTCTCCAGAGGACGAACCCTTCCCCGAACACAGGAGGAACTTAACTTGTGTTCTTTGTGTGCAGCTGTCTCTGTGGATCAACGAGAAGATGCTAACGGCTCAGGACATGACGTACGACGAGGCCAGGAACCTGCACAGCAAGTGGCTGAAGCACCAGGCCTTCATGGCCGAGCTGCAGTCCAACAAAGAGTGGCTGGACAAGATCCAGAAGGTATGGAGCTCACCTCCTGTCCACCCTCGTCCTCTGTATCAACACACTGTCCGTCTGCATGAGGACTCAGTGTCCCAGTAAACAGATCACTAGCTAGTGTGACCTCTGCACTGACCTGGTTTACCTGTCGGCAGGACGGCGCGCTGCTGGTGTCGGAGAAGCCGGAGACGGAAGCAGTGGTGAAGGAAAAGCTGACGGCGCTCCACGCGATGTGGGAGGAGTTAGAGTCCACTACGCAGACCAAAGCTCAGTGCCTGTTCGATGCCAACAAGGCCGAGCTGTTCACTCAGAGCTGCGCCGACCTCGACAAGTGGCTCGTCGGCCTCGAGGGTCAGATCCAGTCCGACGACTACGGCAAAGACCTGACCTCCGTCAACATCCTACTCAAGAAACAACAGGTATGCCTCCGCGGTTCGCTGTGGTCGTACTTCATTGAGTACTTGTGACTCGCCCCCTGCTGGTGTTGGAGCAGCAGCACCGGTCTGACTCTGACTCCGTCTTTCACAGATGCTGGAGAACCAGGTGGATGTGCGTCAGAAGGAGGTGGTGGAGCTTCAAAGCCAGGTGAAGGCTCTGGGTCAGGAGGTGAAGGACGCTGACGAGGTGGACGGGCGGAGGCAGCTGGTGGAGAGCAAGTTCCAGGAGCTGCTGGACCCGTTAAAACGTCGCAGGAACTTCCTGGTCGCTTCGAGAGAAGTTCACCAGTTCAACCGAGACGTGGAAGACGAGATTGTACGTAAAACTGATCCAGAGGCTGAAACTGACACAGAAACTAAAAACTGACTCAGACATGTTACTGATGTTTGTCTTCCAGCTGTGGGTTCAGGAGCGGACGCCTGTGGCCACGTCCACCGACCACGGACACAACCTGCAGACCGTCCAGCTGCTCATCAAGAAGAACCAGGTGAGAGAAAGTGTTCAGGTTAGAGACGGTGTGTGGTGACAACGAAGTTGTTAGATCTGTGAGGCCAAGTTCACACCTGGAGTCATTCTATGTGGTGATCCGAGCTCGTCCTCGTCTTCCTCCACAGACTCTGCAGAAGGAGATCCAGGGCCATCAGCCTCGTATCGACGACATCCTGGAGCGCAGTCAGAGCCTGCTGCGGGACGAGTCCTCCAACGGCGACGTCATTCGCCAGCGTCTGGCCGAGCTACAGGAGCTGTGGATGCAGCTGATGGAGGAGGCGGAGAGCCGACATGGCCGTCTGGAGGAGGCGCACAAGGCCCAGCAGTACTACTTCGACGCCGCCGAGGCCGAGGCCTGGATGAGCGAGCAGGAGCTGTATATGATGTCAGAGGAGAAGGCCAAGGTGAGGGAGAGGGGCCGATCAACAACCCACAACCCACAGGAAACGTCTGTGACGACATGTGTTTTATTTGTGTTTCAGGACGAGCTGAGCGCCGTCACCATGCTGAAGAAGCATCAGATCGTGGAGCAGGCGGTTGAGGACTACGCCGAGTCCGTCCACCTGCTGTCCAAGACCAGCAGAGGACTGGTGGCTGACGGACACCCGGAGAGGTACATCCCTGTCAGTCACAATCTGAAACACACTGTGACCCCGCCCACACAATCCTGGACCAGTGTGTGTGTGTGTGTGTGTGTGTGTGTGTGTGTGTCAGTGAGCGTATCAGCATGCGTCAGTCTCAGGTGGACAAGCTGTACGCCGGCCTGAAGGACCTGTCTGAAGAGAGGCGGGGCAAACTGGACGAGAGGCTCCGTCTCTTCCAGCTCAACCGGGAGGTGGACGACCTGGAGCAGTGGATCGCTGAGCGGGAGGTGGTGGCCGGGTCACACGAGCTGGGACAGGACTACGAACACGTGACTGTACGTTACTCCGAGAACTACTAACAAGTACAACTAATGATACTAGAATACCTCTGACCTGTTTCCCTCTCTGCTCAGATGTTGCAGGAACGTTTCAGGGAGTTCGCGCGGGACACCGGCAACATCGGCCAGGAGCGCGTGGACAGCGTGAACCGTCTGGCGGACGAGCTGATCAACACCGGGCACGGCGACGCGGCGACGGTGGCGGAGTGGAAGGACGGCCTGAACGAGGCCTGGGCCGACCTTCTTGAGCTCATCGACACCAGGACGCAGATCCTCGCCGCTTCCTTCGAGCTCCACAAGTTCTACCACGACGCCAAGGAGATCCTGGGACGCATCCTGGACAAGCAGAAGAAGCTGCCGGACGAGGTCGGCCGAGATCAGAACACAGTGGAGACGCTGCAGAGGATGCACACCACCTTCGAACACGACATCCAGGCCCTGGGAACACAGGTGAGCTTCAAAACATTCCTGGCTCCGCCCCTTTGTCCTGATCCACAACCAACATCTCTCTCCATGTCCCCTCCCTCCAGGTGAGGCAGCTGCAGGACGATGCCGTCCGCCTCCAGTCCTCGTACGCCGGTGACAAAGCCGACGACATCCAGCGGCGTGAGAGCGAGGTGCTGGAGTCCTGGAGGAGTCTGCTGGAGGCCTGCGACGGACGCCGGCTCCGCCTCCTGGACACCGGGGATAAGTTCCGGTTCTTCAGCATGGTGCGGGACCTGATGCTGTGGATGGACGACGTGATCCGGCTCATCGAGGCCCAGGAAAATCCCAGAGACGTGTCATCCGTGGAGCTGCTGATGAACAACCACCAGGGCATCAAGGCCGAGATCGATGCCCGGAACGACAGCTTCACGTCCTGCATCGAGCTCGGGAAGTCTCTGCTGGCCAGGAAGCACTACGCCTCCGAGGAGGTGAGAGTCATGCAAGTGTTTCAAATATATATATAGTTTTAGGTCAGAGGTCAGAGGTCAGGGACTGACGCCGTGGTGTTTGTGTCGCTCAGGTCAAAGAGAAGCTGCTGCAGCTGACGGACAAGAGGAAAGAGATGATCGACAAGTGGGAGGATCGATGGGAGTGGCTACGACTCAGTAAGACCTCGCCTCCTCCAGCTGTTTGTAAAACACGTGATCAGTCAAATCATTTGTTCTTTCAGGAGGTGGTGACCTTCAGGAGGTCTTGGCCTTCAGGAGATCGTGGCCTTGAGGAGGTCGTGGCCTTCAGGAGGTCGTGGCCTTAAGGAGGTCGTGACCTTCATTGGGTTGTGACCTTCATTAGGTTGTGACCTTCAGGCAGTTTTGACCTTCAGGAACCGCCTGTTGTGGCCTTCAGGAGGTCGTGGCCTTAAGGCGGTCGTGATCTTCATGGGGCTGTGACCTTCAGGTGGTCGTGGCCTTCAGGACGTCGTCGCCTTCAGGAGGTCGTGGCCTTTAGGAGGTGGTGACCTTCAGGAGGTCGTGACCTTCCGTCGCTGCACTAACCCGAACAGATGTATTTTAGAGATCGTCCTGTGTTTAGGATACGTTGCTGCTGCTCTGGTCACATGACTCGGGACATTCAAATTCATTAGTTTGACCTCTGCCCTCTCTCTGATCCCCCCCTCAGTCCTTGAGGTGCACCAGTTCTCCCGGGACGCCGGCGTGGCCGAGGCCTGGCTGCTGGGCCAGGAGCCGTACCTGTCCAGCAGGGAGATGGGCCAGAGCGTGGACGAAGTGGAGAAACTCATCAAACGCCACGAGGCCTTCGAGAAGTCGGCCGCCACCTGGGAGGAGCGCTTCTCCGCACTGGAGCGTCTGACCACGGTGAGCGGGACATGACCAGATCGTCTCTCTGCTCTTAAAGTGAGAGTGTCTCATAAATCTTTTTCCTGGCAGCTGGTTGGTTGCCTTGAGACTCGTTTCGCTGACATTTAATTTTCTGCTCCAACATCGTCCAATTATAATCTTTCTGATCTTCATCGTTCAAGTTTCAATCACAGCTGTCCGTGTGTTTTCCAGCTGGAGCTGTTGGAGGTGAGGAGGCAGCAGGAGGAGGAGGAGCGGAGGAGACGACCCCCGACTCCAGATCCGCTGCTCGTCCAGCCGGAGGCGTCGCCGCCGCCGCAGCAGAGGTGAGAGATCAGGAAGTGACGGGTTGGAGCTCGGTTGTGATTGGTCGGGTTTGAGAGTCAAACCCGGGGTTTTTCTCTCTTGTGTCTCTGCAGCTGCGTCATCGCTCAGAACGGACTGCCGTCGGACCAGGACTCTCCCCGGGTCGGTTTCTGTCTCCTTCACCTTCACATCACAGACTATGTTCATAGCTCATATTCTGAATATTCTTCAGTGTGTTTGTTAAGACTTTTTGCACAAAGAGTTTCCTGTCTGAGAGAATACAGAATAAGTTATTAAAGTCAGAATATGAAGCAGGAATCAGGTCCCGGGTCCAGGACCTTCACCTTGGACCTGACCCCTGACCCTTGAGGCCACGCCTCTGTTGGCTCCTCAGTGGTGACGCAGTGTTAAATCTCTCCCTCTGCTCAGGATGGTGTGGACGGCTCCGATCTGGTGAACGGCGTGGAGGGGCGGAGCTCCAAGGAGCCGAGTCCGACCCCGTCCCCGACCTCCGGCAGGAAGAGTAAGACCAGCCAGTCGTCCACGCTGCCGTCCAAGAACCAGGAGTGTTCGCCGTCGCAGCTGGAGGGACTCCTGTACCGCAAACACGAGTGGGAGGGCCACAACAAGAAGGCGTCCAACAGGTAACAACAAAGATCCACGTCTCGCTCGTCTCTCAGACGACGCCTGCTCGTCCCGTTGACCCTGCTGCTCTGTGATTGGCAGGTCGTGGCACAACGTGTACTGTGTCATCAACAACCAGGAGGTGGGTTTCTACAAAGACGGCAAGGCGGCGGCTCAGGGAGTCCCGTATCACAACGAGGCGGCCGTCAGCCTGATGGAGGCGGCGTGCGACGTGGCGTCAGACTACAAGAAGAAGAAACACGTCTTCAAACTCAGGTAACAGGGCAGCCATCTTGTTTTCATTCAGAATCAGAAAACATGTGATAATTGTGACAGACGTTAATAATCAGAAGCTCCTCCCACCTCCTCTTTCAGAGTCACTGATGGAAATGAGTTTCTGTTCCAAGCCAAAGATGAAGTGAGTTTCTTTTCGTTCTCTTGGTTAAAATACATTTTTGCCGGTCAGTAAAAATTCCTAAATGTTTTCGCTCTGCTATGATCAAACCTCCGCCCCCGTGTCGCCCCCTGCAGGAGGAGATGAGCAACTGGATCCATGCCATCCTGAAGGCCGGCGCCGGCGTGCAAGGCAGCCTCCCCGGCACGCCGGTGTCAGGCCGCGCGCAGACGCTGCCGGCTGCCGTCACGCTCACCACCGAGTCGAGTCCCGGCAAGAGAGAGAAGGACAAAGAGAAGGAGAAAGAGAAACGCTTCAGCCTGTTCAGCAAGAAGAAGCAGTAGAAGAAGAAAAACCTGCAGCACTTTGGTGAAACTGAATCGATCTGGAAAACTCCGCTCTTGTGTTTGTCGCATTGAAGCTTCATTGAAAATAAAGGTCTAAATTCTCATCATCTGCATCGAGTTGGAAACTTCGAGAACTTGAATCTGCCTCCGAGCGCGTTTTCACATGTTTGGCATTTTAAACTTTTAGCTTCACGAAGGTCTGAAGCTGCAGCGTCAGACGCGAACCTGCCGCTCGCCACCACACCTTCGTTAAGGTAAACCTCCTTCTGTTTGCGCGAAACAGGAGCTTAGACTCTGAACATGCTTTCCTTCAAAATCAGTGATTTCCTTTCGCGTAAAAATAATCAACCCTGGTGGTGATATCATCTCTGATGTTAATGGCCAGTGACGACGTCGGAGGATTGAAGGTTTCACCAAAGTGCGACGTTAGTTTTGTTTGTTCTGTGTTTTGTTTTCTTCTTCTTTCCTTGAAAGGTTTTATTTCCTTCGTGTGGTCGTTTGTGAAGTCACGGGTCAAACAGACGCTGTGTCCTGAGTGCTTGAGACGTTGTGATGTCACAGTCGCTTTTCGTCACGTTTGATCTGAACTGAAAACACTTTGTTGACGACGACCCGACGAGTCATCGGCGTCTTTTTGAACCAAACTCTCTCCGTTTGTTCGCCTGTACGTCGACGATGATCCGCTGTTACGTCACGTCTCGCTCCCTCTGTGACATCATCAGGGACCACACTCATTTTGTTTTTAAATTGTTTTATTTTTGGTTTGTTTTCTGAAATGTTCTTATTTTTCTACTTCTTTGAAACCTGTCTGGATTATTTCCTCAATTTTGTGAGGGTGTCTCTAGAGACAACCTGCATTCTTCTTCCTCCGCCGTTGAGAAATTGGACCAAGAGTGAGTTTCATTTTTATTATGACCTTTTCGTCTTTTTTTGTCCTCCGCCATTTTCTATTTGTCTTTAAAAAAAACAGCCAATCAGCTTCGAGGAAGGTGTACAATGTAGAGAAGTCCACTTGCATGCTTCGTCGGAGCGTCACCTGAAAATAACTCACTTGAAACTTAAAAAATATCTTGTCTTTTTTTTAAATCTCTTTCTTCGGTTCTAATGTTTCAGATGCTACAGATGATGAAGATCAATATGTATAATAAACACTAACGCTTCGATGTTTAATGGTTAACGTGCTGCAGACGGGGGGGGGGTTCGTGTCGCTCTGTCACTGTATACCTATCGTACTGAACATGTATGGAAGTTAACGCCATTACTGCACAATCAGATCTACGTCTGTAGGAATGAAGAAGAAGAAGCTGTTTCCATATTTAAACACAAGTTAGAACATGAATGCTTTTCTCATGTATGAACCTGCACCTGTAGACTTTAAAGCTCACTCTCTCTCTCTCTCTGTCTGTCTCTCTCTCTCTCTGTGCGAAGTCATTAAAGCTTTTAAACTTTACACTCCAGCTCTTTGTATCGTTTATTTTCTGACCTGTAGTAACCTCCAGGGCCTAGCATTATATTAGCTAATAAAAAGGAATAATGTAACTCATATTATTCAATGCTAATATTACTATGAATTAGCCGTGAGCTAGTATTATATTAGCCAATAAAAAAAAATGATGTAACTCATTAACTATTGCTAATATGACTATGGATTAGCTGTTAGATACCATTGTATTAGCTAATATAATGTAACTCATATTAGCTAATGCTAATATGCTAATGCTAGTTAGCTAATGGTAATATCATAATAATGTAACTCATATTAGCTAACCTGTCACGGTAAAATTGTGTTGATACTGAAACTCGTATTGTGAAATACTGTAAATTGCAAATCTGGCTAATATTAATGTAACTAAGATTATAGTTAGTGAAATATTAGTCACAGTTTAATCTTTTCACATATAAGTATGAATCTGTCGTTTGTATGATGGAACGTTGCATATAATAATAACAATAGTAATATGATTTGTTAGTGTATTTTTTCATGGTAGACATTAACATGTTAACATGCATATACCTGACGACCTGACCCCTGACCCCCTGACCCGACCTCGGCGGGAAGCTGCCGGACGTAAGCGTCAAACAGACCGGAAACCGCGGCTTTGACCTTCAAAATAATACAGTTTAAAATGCGTGCGCTTTCTGAAAAGCGTCATCTGAAAAGATCAAACTGAATTAATTTTTGGAAAGAAATTTCAGATGACGGGATGTGTGTGGTGTTTGTAATAACTCATGATATTGTGCACGAGTCCATTTGAGGATATTTATAAATTAAAAACCCTCTATAATAACACGTTAATTGCATCATATCTTTCTGCTTTTTTGTTAATGACTCGAAACTTGAAAATATTTTCAAACTTCATTAAAAAACAGTTCACGTTGAGGATGAACACATGAGTGAGTCATTGTGTTGACGTCACAGGAGCAGAAACACCAGCACCACCAGTTACAATAAAACCTTATCGCGGTATTTTATTTTGAACGTCCATAACCGGAAGTGGTCGTGTCGGTTCTGTCCGTGTGGCGCTGTCGGTGATCCCTGAGATTCCGTTAACATCCAGACTTCGCTTCACCGTTTGGACCGTTTTCCGTCTGTGTGACCGGGAGTTGCCGCGACTCTCCGCCGGGTCGCGACGCCTCTCAACCGCCTGCAGCTCGTCGCTCGTCGCGGATGCGCGTTTCCTCCGGCGGTGAAGCTGTAATCTCCGGATCTCAGACGACGGGATCTGACGCTTCCGTTTGTCAAAATTGTCTCAATTTTCTGCCGGTCCCCCGGTCCCGTGTCCCCCGGTCTCCCGTGTCCCCCGGTCCCCCGGTCCCGTGTCCCCCGGTCCCCCGGTCCCGTGTCCCCCGGTCCTCCGGTCCCGTGTCCCCCGGTCCCGTGTCCCCCGGTCCTCCGGTCCCGTGTCCCCCGGTCCTCCGGTCCCGGTCCCGTGTCCCCCGGTCCTCCGGTCCCGTGTCCCCCGGTCCCGTGTCCCCCGGTCCTCCGGTCCCGTGTCCCCCGGTCCTCCGGTCCCGGTCCCGTGTCCCCCGGTCCTCCGGTCCCGTGTCCCCCGGTCCTCCGGTCCCGGTCCCGTGTCCCCCGGTCCTCCGGTCCCGTGTCCCCCGGTCTCCCGTGGCCCCCGGTCCCGTGTCCTCCGGTCCCGTGTCCCCCGGTCTCCCGTGTCCCCCGGTCTCCCGTGGCCCCCGGTCCTCTTGTCCCGTGTCCCCCGGTCCCCGGTCCTGTGTCCCCCGGTCCCCCGATCCCCCGGTCCCCGGTCCCGGTGACGGGCAGCAGCCGACACGTGCGTCACGTTATTGATCAGATGTGTCTTTGACACCGGAAGCTCCGTGTTCCGCCCGGTCCCCGTGACCTTCACACGCGGTCCCGGGAATGTCCCGGTTCAGACCAGAGAACGTTCCTGTCGGTTCCGGTTCCAACAGTTCAGGTCGATAGATAATACAATATATATATATATCGTAGCTTTATTGATTCAAACATCACATTTCTGCTAGTTTCAAAGAAACTACGCATAATAATTTGTGTCGTTTGTGATCAAATATCCGAGATGTTACCAAGAATTATTTGATGTGCTTACGGAAAATACAACAAATTTAATTGAAAGGACTTTACTGTAATAAAATGGGCTTTTACTGTTGCCCAGTGATATTTTAAAAAGCACCAATAATTCTGTAAAAAGTTAATGATTTCATAAACTAAATACAAAAAATATACATTAAATCATTTCCTCTCACACAAATTGTATATATTATATATATATTTTTTAAGTCCTGCAACATTTTATAGAAGGTAAAACTTTTATTTTTTTAATTAAAACCTTAAAATTGTCTGTTTATCTAAACGTGATGAGTCATATCTGTTGGGTTCATAAAGTTTTTACCCTCAAAACCAAACTTTGTAACTAAGTAGCACGAATCTCACAATGTAACGAATGTCATTGTTACGTCGTCAGTTTGAAGTTTTTCCGGATGTTTGACCTGTAACATCCCGACGACGTCAACGTGTTTCTCACATTTTTTTTTAACTACAAAAGTCGACGTTAGTACAACGAACTTCTGTTCAGAAGGTTTTTAACATTTCATACGTTCACGAGAGATTAAGGTTTATTTTTGTATTTTTATTTCTGTATGTTGCAGAATTAAAGGGACAGTAAACAGTTTTATTGAGACATGACGAATTTCCTGTGGCACAAAGTTAAATTTAATTAATTAATTTAAATCAGCTGCAACGTTTACAGTTAATTTTTTTTTTACTGTGAAAAACAAAAAGCGACTGAAACTAAAAGTTTTGTCTTTGATTGGTTGTTGTGTCGATTAATTCGGTTTGAAGCACAAAGAGTTTACAGGACGAGCTGCAGCTTTGAATCATGGGAATTGTAGTTGGTTGTTGCAGTGTCAAAGAGACGGGACCCAGCAGCCTCAGGACCTGCTGCAGAGCTGGATGAACGGGGATCCCACTGTTTCCGTGTTGGTACAGGACGCCAGAGGGGTTTTTCGCGGCAGATGCGACAGAACTGCTCAGAACTCATCGGACTTCCTGGTTGGAGACCTAGAAGACGCTAGTTTTTGTGTTTTTCTCGTGGATGTTTATTAACGGCGGGTTTTCGGGGGGGAACATGTCGGATAAGACGGCTCCTCGCTGCCAGCTGAGGCTGGAGTGGATCCACGGGTACAGAGGTCACCAGTGTCGGAACAACCTGTACTACACCGCGGGGAAAGAGGTGGTGTACTTCGTGGCTGGAGTGGGCGTGGTCTACAACACCCGGGAGCACACCCAGAAGTTCTACCTGGGACACAACGATGACATCATCAGGTGAGGCGGGAGAACGTCAGCTGATCAAATGTCGGCGCTGGCTTGTGGCTTGCTAGCTATGCTAATGCAGTAGAGTTGAAGGTCTCTGGTGCTGCCCTCTGCAGGCAGAGAGCCTGCAGAGGGCAGCACCACACACACACACACAGTCACACACACACACAGTCACTCAAACACACACACACACACACACAGTCACACACACACACACACACAGTCACTCAAACACACACACACACACACAGTCACTCAAACACACACACACACACACACACACACAGTCACACACACACACAGTCACTCAAACACACACACACACACAGTCACTCAAACACACACACACACACACACAGTCACACACACACACAGTCACTCAAACACACACTCACTCACTCACTCAAACACACACACACACACACACACACAGTCACTCAAACACACACTCACTCACACACTCACTCACTCACTCACTCACTCACTCAAACACACACAGTCACACACACACACACACACAGTCACACACACACACAGTCACTCAAACACACACACACACAGTCACTCAAACACACACACACACACACAGTCACACACACACACACAATCACACACACACACAGTCTCACACACACACACACACACACACACAGTCACACACACACACACAGTCACTCAAACACACACACACACACACACAGTCACACACACACACACACAATCACACACACACACACAGTCTCACACACACACACACACACCTGCAGGTGTCGCTCTGACCCAGTTCAGGAGCTCGGTCCAGTTTGTCGCTCTGACCTCACAGACACTTTGTCAATGTTCACACTCGATGGTTTTTGAAACATCGCTGCGTCTCTGACTGATGAACACAAGTTAATTGAAAGAAATGAAAAGGAGTGGAAATCAGATGAACACAGCGCCGGAGGAAGTGGGGGGTTGGTGGTGGAGTCATGCGGCCTGATGGGACCCGAGCGCCTGAGGAAAAATGACGGATGATGAAGACGAGCTAATGAAGCTGTTGAAACAGTCCATCCCATCATCCTCTGCTCCGTCACCACAGGTCTCTGTTGGCGGTTGTTCAGTTTGTTGGTCCTGCTCTTTTATTGAGAGTGAAACATCTCGACACCTCGTTCTCTCTCCTCACATCACGAACAAAGACACAAGGAAAGGATGAAAGTGAAGGAAACATGGAGGACATTTAGGATGTTTCCTGTAACAATCATTGACTGTATTTAAGGATGGACGACAAAAGATGCCTCCCAAAGCATCATGATACAGTCTCTGTTCGTCTTTATATACAGTCAGTGATCGTCTTTATATACAGTCAGTGATCGTCTTTATATACAGTCAGTGATCGTCTTTATATACAGTCACTGATCGTCTTTATATACAGTCACTGATCATCTTTATATACTGTCACTGATCGTCTTTATATACAGTCAGTGATCGTCTTTATATACAGTCAGTGATCGTCTTTATATACTGTCACTGATCGTCTTTATATACAGTCAGTGGTCGTCTTTATATACAGTCAGTGGTCGTCTTTATATACAGTCAGTGATCGTCTTTATATACAGTCACTGATCGTCTTTATATACAGTCACTGATCATCTTTATATACTGTCACTGATCGTCTTTATATACAGTCAGTGGTCGTCTTTATATACAGTCTCTGATCGTCTTTATATACTGTCACTGATCGTCTTTATATACAGTCAGTGGTCGTCTTTATATACAGTCTCTGATCGTCTTTATATACAGTCTCTGATCGTCTTCATATACAGTCAGTGATCGTCTTTATATACAGTCACTGATCATCTTTATATACAGTCACTGATCATCTTTATATACAGTCACTGATCGTCTTTATATACAGTCACTGATCGTCTTTATATACAGTCACTGATCATCTTTATATACACTCAGTGATCGTCTTTATATAGTCAGTGATCGTCTTTATATACAGTCACTGATCATCTTTATATACAGTCACTGATCGTCTTTATATACAGTCAGTGATCGTCTTTATATACAGTCACTGATCGTCTGTATATACAGTCAGTGATCGTCTTTATATACACTCAGTGATCGTCTTTATATAGTCAGTGATCGTCTTTATATACAGTCAGTGATCGTCTTTATATACAGTCAGTGATCGTCTTCATATACACTCAGTGATCGTCTTCATATACAGTCAGTGATCGTCTTTATATACAGTCAGTGATCGTCTTTATATACAGTCAGTGATCGTCTTTATATACAGTCACTGATCGTCTTTATATACAGTCAGTGATCGTCTTTATATAGTCAGTGATCGTCTTTATATACAGTCAGTGATCGTCTTTATATACAGTCAGTGATCGTCTTTATATACACTCAGTGATTGTCTTCATATACAGTCAGTGATCGTCTTCATATACACTCAGTGATCGTCTGTATACACAGTGACTCACAGGTTTGAGGCTCAGTCGTCCTCTCAGGTTCTCCAGCAGTGCGTGCTGTCGGGACACTCTTGTCACTGACCTGAGACAACAAGGAGACAAATGAGTCAGGAACAGATGTGGATCTACATGTAACTGTCTGGATTCATGGTCTCCAGAGTTTCAGTCAGTTATCGTCTTTATATACAGTCTCTGATTGTCTTAATATACAGTCAGTGATCTTGGTTTGTTCCTTCCTTCCAGCCTGGCGATGCATCCAGATAAGGTCCAGGTGGCGACGGGTCAGGTGGGTAAGGACCCGTTCATCTGTGTGTGGGACTCCTACGCGATGCAGACCGTCTCCATCCTGAGGGACGTCCACACACACGGAGTCGCCTGTCTGGCCTTCGACTCTGACGGACAGGTGAGAACACGCCAATTTTTGGACGTGAACAACCGACGATTGAACGGATGCAGGATGTATGGCAGCGGTGTTGACTACATAGTTTAAAGCGAGAATACCTCTGGCCTGAGACGTCGCCTCGTGGTGTTTTATAGACCAAAGATTAATTGGTAGTTTAATCGATGATGAAAATACTGATCAGATGCAGTAACTGATCTATATAAACTCTGGAAGCTCCAGGATGCTGCCCTTAGGAACTCCTCCATGTAAATCAGAACACAATTTAGAATTAATTAAAGCTACAGTGTGTAATATTCAGAAGAACTTATTCACAGAAATTTTATATAACTAATACTAAACGGAACTGAACTAAACGGTCCAGAATACGTCGCGTTCACGTTGAATTTTCAGACGCTGGAAAGACGGAAACAGAAAATGGAATCAGTGGTGTGCCGCCATAAAGTGTCCCCTGTCATTCGCTCAGTTGGTTCCTGTTTGCAACTTTACCACCAGACGGCGCCAGAAAATTAAAAAAAATTACACACTGGGACTTTAAACTAATTTATTTATGACTAGTCAGTCAGTTTATGGACGATAACGTCGTCCTCGAATCGCGTGGTGTGAATGTCGGTGGCGGGCGGAGCTAATGTTGAATGTGAACCTACTGATGTTTGTTCCCTGTGTGTCGTAGCGACTGGCGTCAGTCGGTCTGGACGCCAAGAACACGCTGTGTGTCTGGGACTGGAGGAGAGGACGAGTCCTCGCCACGGCGAGCGGCCACTCGGACAGAGTACGACTCCTCCGTGTTCACTGTTAGAGAGAAACAGTAGACGAAGAAGTGACGATTAATAAAATCATGTTCAGTGTTGATCAGGTTCAGTTGTATTGACGAGGATTGTCCTGCAGATCTTCGACGTGGCCTGGGATCCGCTCCAGTCCGGTCGGCTCGTCAGCTGTGGAGTCAAACACATCAAGGTGAGACAACGGATGTTTTCATTTATTACATGATGAGTAACTGACATTTACTGATTAGTCCACACATGTATCACAGTAATACTGATCTATGATGGAATAATATACACATATGGCTAAACTGCACGTTTCTGTAGTTCTGGACTCTCTGTGGGAACGCTCTGACTCCGAAGAGAGGGATGTTTGGGAAGACGGGCGACCTGCAGACCATCCTGTGTGTTTCTGCAGCCAAAGACGAGCTGACGTACTCTGGAGCTCTGAACGGAGATGTGTACGTGTGGAGAGGAATCACTCTGACCAGGACTGTCCAGGCCGCACACGGGGTAAGAAAAAATAAATGACAGAGGGTTTAAAGACATAAAATCAAACCTCATAACTCTGAGTTCGTCCTGTGGCTTCGATCCGTTATGCAGGCAGGGATCTTCAGCATGCACGCATGTGAGGAAGGGTTCGCCACCGGAGGACGGGACGGCTGCATCAGACTGTGGGACATCGACTTCAAACCCATCACCAAGATCGATCTGAGAGAGGCGGAGCAGGGATACAAAGGTCTGGACCACGTCCTGTGTGTCGGGCTGAAACATGGTCGATGACAGATCCACCAGTAGTGAAATGCAAGAATAAATTGCTGCTGCTGCTACATGTTTCCACCTTATCAGTTGTTCTGGTCCGAGTGCAATCACTGGTTCTGTTTCAGGTCTGTCAATCCGAAGTGTTTGCTGGAAGGCTGACCGGATCCTGGCAGGGACTCAGGACAGCGAGATCTTTGAGGTCATGGTCCGAGACCGCGACAAACCGGTTCTGCTGATGCAGGGTCACAGCGAGGGCGAGCTGTGGGCTCTGGACCTGCATCCCAAACAGCCGGTCGCCGTCACTGGGAGTGATGACCGCTCTGTCAGGTCAGTCTGACCCACCAACACCCCACCGCCTCTGCCACCAGGCTGCTCATCGATCTCTCCGCTCTGTCTCTCAGGCTGTGGAGTCTTCCTGACCACACTCTGCTGGCTCGCTGCAACATGGAGGAATCTGTTCGGAGTGTTTCCTTCAACAATGACGGCTCTCAGCTTGCTCTGGGCATGAAGGACGGATCCTTCACTGTGCTGCGTGTCAGGTGACCTCACGTATGCTGGTTAAGTTTAGCTGGAGGCAGATTAGAAGTAGTTACCTGCAGTTGCTAGTCCAGCTAACGGCTCTGTTTCCATTCAGTCAAAGGTAAACACAGATTAACACAAGCTAAATCATGTAAATGTTCAGTCTAAGGGGACCAAGGACGGAGCCTTGTGGAACTCCGTCCTTCAGTTTCCTGCCATGAACAGCTCTGGTTGGAAGACAAAGAGCCTCATTGAGAAAAACATGAAGATGAGATAACAAACCTTTTCCTTCAGGGACATGACAGAGGTTGTACATATCAAGGACAGGAAGGAGGTGATCCATGAGCTCAAGTTTTCTCCAGATGGCTCCTTCCTGGCGGTGGGATCAAACGACGGGCTGGTTGATATCTACGCCGTCGCCCAGCGATACAAGAAGGTGGGCGAGTGTTGCCGCTCCACCTCCTTCATCACCCACCTGGACTGGTCGGTCGATGGCCGCTTCCTGCAGACCAATGACGGTGCTGGAGAGCGACTCTTCTACAGGATGCCAGGTACCAACTTCATAGTCTCTGGTTCCAACAGTCTGAGGGTCAAGTTCTTTACTTTTTATCTGTCTAGAGTTTGAGCTTGATGCAGGATCAGTCTAGAGAAGGACTTTGAATCAAATCCTCCTTGTGCAGACCGGGGGATTAACGTACCTTTAGACTTGTCTCCTGAAGACCATTGTCCTTTGACCTCCAGCAGGGAAGCTGGTTCCTAAAGAGGAGGCGAAGGGGATTCACTGGATGACATGGACAGGCGTCGTTGGGGCCGAGGTGAACGGCATCTGGCCCAAATATTCCAACATCACCAACGTGAATTCTGTGGACGCCAACTACAGCAGTGCCGTGCTGGTAACCGGAGATGACCTCGGCCTTGTCAAACTCTTCAGGTTCCCCTGCCTGAAGAAAGGTGAGTCTCATCCAGACAACTGCAAGAACATTTCCAGGTTCTTTCTTAGTAACTCGGGTACTTGGTACCTGACTGGAGGAACCACAAATCTGAATTTACATATTGGGCCCAAACTGTTGTCACTACTTGTGAATCTTTTTGTGATGAAGCAGGAACTTTAAGGACCTTGACTCTTAGGTATTTTTTTTTTTTAAACTTTAGTTACTTACAAAATGTTATATTTTATTTTATAAGGGATTGTAAAGGATTTAAAATGCTACAGGTCTCCAACTTTCGTCGAGTGTTCTTCAGTTCTCAGATGAGTGCTGAGTTGTTTCTAATGACTTCTCATAATTTATGGATCAAACTGCTTTATGAACTCCTCAGTCTCCCTCTGTAAACTCTTCATCTTCTTCCTGAAACAGGAGCCAAATTTAAGAAGTACATCGGTCACTCTGCCCACGTAACCAACGTTCGCTGGTCGAATGACCTGCAGTGGGTCGTCAGCACCGGTGGTGCCGACCATGCAGTCTTCCAGTGGCGGTTCCTACCTGAAGGTGTCATGAACGGCGTATTGGAGCCCCTCCTCCAAGGTAAGACCAAGAGTCCCCACCTCAGCATTTGTCCCAAATAACAATGACCCACAAACCCTCGTGGACCTCTACATTTGCTACATCTGTGAACCCTGGATTAACGCCTGAATCACCATTTGTTATCCCTAAATAACGATATAACACTCACTAACATGCTGTTGATAAAGTTTTTTCTCTGGGTGGCGTCTACAGAGGGCTACGCCGACTCCAACAGTGGGGAGTCGGACTCGGATGTTTCGGACGTTCCGGAGCTTGACTCGGACATCGAACAGGAAGCTCAGACAAGCTACGAACGACAGGTACCCAGGAAATAAAACCCATCGCACTTTGTAATTAATCTACGATAAACCCGTCTGATCACCTGTCTCCGTCTGCAGGTGTATAAGGAGGACCTGCCTCAGCTGAGGAAGAAGCTGATTGGGTCTCTGAAGCGGCAGAAAGCTCCAGAGGAGGGGCTTCGTCTGCAGTTTGTTCACGGGTAAAAACATAAAACTGTCGGTCAAACTATCAATACGGCTAACAACTAGGTTGTCTCTGACATTTATTTCGGCTATTTTGTTTCCTGAAGGTATCGTGGGTTTGACTGTCGTAACAACCTGTTCTACAGTCAGGCGGGGGAGGTGGTCTACCACGTGGCCGCCGTCGCCATCGTTTACAACCGGTTGCAGCACAGTCAGAGGTTTTACCTCGGCCACGATGACGACATCCTCAGCCTCACCGTCCACCCGCTCAAAGACTTCGTGGCCTCCGCACAGGTACGCCCGGCCAATCGGAGCACAGCAGGTTACTGTCAGACTGACTGAGACTGATTGGCTGTCTGTTGCTCAGGTGGGCAGAGACCCAGCCGTCCACGTCTGGGACATCCAGACCCTGAAGTGTCTGTCACTGCTGAAGGGACACCACAGCCGAGGAGTGTGTGCCCTGGAGTTCACAGGTACACAGTCTTGACCTGGTCGTTACCTCATCACATCGACTGATGATGCACAGATTGTCATCCACATATCTCCAGTTTTTATTCCTGTCACCATTTATTTTACCTAAACCAGCAACTGTTAGCATTTGGTATTTCTTAAGCACCATTTGGTCGCTATGTCAATCAACAGCATTCGCAGGTTCTGTTTGTCAGAAGATTATGTTCTGTAACTCAGCACTTGATGTCTCCTGACTCCTTTCTCCGACTCCTGACTCCTTTCTCTGTCTTCTGTCTTTGACTCTGTGTCCCTTTGTCTCAGTGGATGGGAAGAATTTGGTTTCGGTTGGAATCGATGATTTTCACTCCATTGTTATTTGGGACTGGAAGAAAGGAGAGAGACTGGCCAAGGCCAGGTACACACACCTGACTAATACACACACACACACACACACACACACACACACACACAATTGTTGTTGTTGTTGTTGTTGTTGTTGTTGTTGTTGTTGTTGTTGTTGGTGGTGGTGGTGGTGGTGGTGGTGGTGGTGGTTGTGGTGGTGGTGGTGAACTGCAGACTGGTCCTCTCTTCTGCTCTGTGTTGCGTTCAGGGGTCACAAGGAGAAGATCTTGGTGGTGAGGAGTAATCCCTTCAGGACGGACAAACTTCTGACCGTGGGGATGAAACACATCAAGTTCTGGCAACATTCAGGTAAAATCAGCGTTCGTCCACTTCCCTCACTTTCATCCTCGTTTCCTTCACTTAGTCTTAGTTCCTCCCACTGAGGATATGAGAGAGGAATCAAGGACACAAGGCGTCTTTCTCTGTATCTAACGACAGAAGCACAATTGATGTGATACAGATGTGACAGCTGATCTCACAGCTCGCCTGCTCGTTTCGGCTGGGATCCGTCTGTATGCTAAGTTAAGCTAACAGTTGGCCCCTGCTGCTAGTGTTCATGCTGATCTAAAATCTGTAATCTTTTTCTTTGTGAAGAAATGATCACTTGGACAAAACCATCAAACGTTTGTCCATCCTCATCCTGCAGGGGGCGGTCTCACGTTTAAACGAGGTATATTCGGGAACCTGGGTAAACAGGAGACGATGATGTCGGCGTGTTACGGTCGATCTGAGGACCTGGTTTTCTCCGGAGCCACAAACGGAGATGTTTACATCTGGAGAGAAACAACGCTCATCAAGACCATCAAAGCCCACGACGGCCCCGTGTTCGCCATGTGCTCCCTGGACAAGGTGCCACACCACTCATCCATCTTTAAAACACCTGTAACCTCTGTTGTTTCTTACCGTGTTGCGTTCACTGTCCAGGGTTTTGTGACGGGGGGGAAGGACGGCATCGTGGAGCTCTGGGACGACATGTTTGAGAGATGTTTGAAGACGTACGCCATCAAGAGAGCCGCCCTGTCTCCGTCATCTAAAGGTGTCACACACAGAGGTTAGCCTCCTGTTGTCTGTCTTCTGTCTGTGGTGTCTCATTGGTTTTATGGTTCTGGAATAGGTCTGCTGCTGGAGGACAACCCGTCCATCCGAGCCATCACTCTGGGACACGGTCACATCCTGCTGGGAACAAAAAACGGAGAAATCCTGGAAATCGACAAGAGTGGACCCATGAGCCTGCTGGTTCAGGTGAGACTGAACCAGCAGCCGCTTGTTTCATTTCCCTCAGAGATAAATGTTACCTGTTTAACCTGTGTGTGTTATGTTCAGGGTCACATGGAGGGGGAGGTTTGGGGATTGGCAGCTCACCCTCTACTTCCTGTCTGCGCCACCGTCAGCGACGACAAAACTCTGAGGATCTGGGAGCTGTCAGCCAATCATCGCATGGTCGCCGTCCGCAAACTCAAGAAAGGTGAGACACACGACCAACAGCATGTTACTGGCTTTGTGAGATGCTCACCACTCTCACCTGTATGTTACCTGTCAGGTGGGCGGTGCTGTGCCTTCTCTCCTGACGGCAAAGCTCTGGCCGTCGGTCTGAACGACGGCAGCTTCCTGGTAGTGAATGCCGACACTCTGGAGGACATGGTGACCTTCCACCACCGCAGAGAGCTCATCTCCGACATCCGCTTCTCCCAAGGTACCTGAACTCACCACTCAGGTGTGACGCATGGTGAAGGTGATTGGTCCGTCAGCGATGGCTCACAGCTCTGTGTTTCAGATGCTGGGAAGTACCTGGCCGTGGCGTCCCATGATTCCTTTGTGGACATTTATAATGTCTTGACCAGTAAGAGAGTTGGCATCTGTAAAGGAGTCGGCAGCTACATCACTCACATCGACTGGGACTCCAGAGGTGAACACGCCCACACCTCTCAACACACCTGTACTGATGCTAAGCTAACAATCGCCTCCTTTAATGTGGTGCCATCACCATTCACACCATGACTGAACTCAGCTGTAGCTGTATTCTGAGAGGTTGATCTTGTTGCTAACATGGTAAACATTAGCAAGTCAACATGAAACTTCGGTCGAGTCTCGTGTTCATGAGGTCATGTCCAGTCCTGATATTTTCCAGGTAAACTACTGCAGGTGAACACCGGAGCTAAAGAGCAGCTGTTCTTCGAGGCTCCGCGAGGACGCAAACAGAACATCAGTGTGGCTGAGGTTTGTTTTTATTTTCTCATGATTCAATGGATCATCCGGATGTTTCTGTTTGTCTGAATACACCTTTGTTTCTGTGTTTCCAGTTTGAGAAGCTGGACTGGGCGAGCTGGACTTCAGTTCTGGGTCCGACCTGTGAGGGAATATGGCCGACGCTCAGCTTCGTCAATGCTGCCTCGCTCAGCAGAGATCGCAAACTGCTCGCCACTGGTGACGACTTCGGCTTCCTCAAACTGTTCAGCTTCCCGTCAAGGGTGAGACTCGAGGGAACACAGCCATAGAAATCATGGTTAAAGAGAATCTTACTCTGTCCTTTATCAGCTTCTTCCCATTCTGACTTTTCATGTAAAAATATGATCGCAGGGCCAGTTTGCAAAGTTTAAGAAGTATGTGGGTCACAGCACCAATGTGACGAACGTCCAATGGTCCAATGACGACTCCATGCTGCTGTCAGTGGGCGGGGCCGACACAGCACTGATGATCTGGACCAGAGAGCCGCCGGGACATAAAGAGAGTAAAGCCGTGGACAGCGAGGAGTCGGACGACGACACTGAGGAGGACGGAGGTAACACAGTCGTAACAACACCACACAGAGACTGTGGACAGATTTACAGAAGAAAGGGTTGAACTAGCTACAGAGGTCTAAGGATTAGTTCTGGAGGATTTGGGACTAGCTCCACAGGTCTTAGGACTAGTTCTAGAGGTCTGGGCACTAGGTCTGGAGGACTGGGGACTACAGTAGCTACAGAGGTCTAAGGATTAGATCTGGCGGTCTGGGAATTAGTTCTGTAGGTCTATGGAATAGATCTAAAAGTCGGGGTCTAGCTCTTGGGGTCTGGGGACTATCTGCAGACCTCAAAGTTCCTCGCTGTCAGATGTGACACCACCTCAAGTGTTGTCAAGGTGATAGACATCCTTTCCACTAAAGGAACACAAACTCAGTCAGCCTCCATCTGAGTGACAGGGAGTTGACCAGCTGTGTCGCGGACTGGTTGTGTTTTCAGGTTACGACAGTGATGTGGCCCGGGAGAAGGTGGTGGACTACGTTACCAAGATCTACTCTGCCAGCATCAGGAACATGTCTGGAACCAAACCTCACCTGCAGCATAAGGAGCTTCCTGTGGACGAGAGGTACTGACTGTGACTGAAGGCTCATCAATACCACCTCCACATCACTTTACTCACGACTTACGTTCTGTCTGGGTTTGATCACAGACACACAATCATCTGCAAGTTTGATCTCATCAGTTTCTGAACTGTGCCACTGTTTGTCCTTCAGGCCTCCGGTGAGTCGAGCTCCACCGCTGCCGGACAAACTGCTGAAGAACAACGTGACCAAGAAGAAGAAATTGGTGGAGGTCAGTATGAGCTCTGCCTTAACTTCAGTCCACTGAGACCGGACTGCACTTCAAGGAGACGTTTGTTTTTCAGGAGCTGGTCTTGGAGCACGTCTTCGGGTACAGAGGCTCCGACTGTCGCAACAACCTGCATTACCTCAACGACGGCAATGACATCATCTTCCACACGGCCGCCACCGTGGTGATCCAGAACCTGTCCGCCGGTTGGTAAAACTCTCAGGTTGTGCTTGTTACTTTGAATGTTGTTGTTCATGACCTTCCACTTCTGCTTCCTGTCCTCACAGGAACTCAGAGTTTCTACCTGGAACACACCGACGACATCCTCTGTCTCACCGTCAATCAACATCCAAAATACCAAAACATCATCGCTACGGGACAGATCGGTGAGTCACAGGACAGGAAGTGTCTGAGCTTGTGTTCCTGCTAATGTCTGGTCATGATCCACAAACATGGACACGTCTCGTCCTGGAGCCTCCACCAGGACCAGATGACACGTCGTGACATGTTACTATGCGACAGGAAACAAAGCGATACATCGTGATACAAAATCTCATTATCTCGAGTCATCAACCATTTATTAATAACCTGACAGGCACCTTTTGAAAATTCGAGACTGTACCACATTAAAACTTGAACAGTATTTGAGTCACACGACAACACTGACTTCTCGTGTGTCGAACTCTAAACTCTGGTCTTTCCTGAACAGACGCAGGGTCCTAACGTTGCTCACCATGTTGTTCTCACGCATCAACCAGCTGCTTTTTGCCCATTGCACTTCTTTTCTTTTCCACTGCTTCCTCATTGTCACCGCTTCACGTCATCATCAGGTGACATCACTGACCTGCCAGGTAAGACTCACTCATCACTGATCCATTCACACACATAATTCTGTTCACGCTCACCGGAGATCTCGGTGTTTAACTTGTCGATGTCGTTGCTCTTGGTGTGTAGAGGCTGAAGTGGCTGGTGAGTATCAGCAGCCATGTTCCTGTTCAGGTCTGATTCTGTTCTTCCTTTAACTCCAATATTCCATGATTAAGTGTTTCTATTTGTCTGCCGTTCCTCTGTTCTTAGTTTTGTTTGGTTCCATTTCTACCTCAGGTCCTTGATTCCCTGTGTTCTTGTCTTCTCAGTGATTTGGTTCTTTGGCCCCATGGTTCCTCACAGTCTTTCATTAGATCCACAGTTCCTGGGAACTTCTGTTTGTTTGTTTGTTTCCTTAAATCCTTAGTTTCACGTTTTCATAACTGCTAAGAACCTCAACACCTTAGTTCTTTGGTTCCATAGAACACTAGGTCCTGGTATTAATGTGTGCTGGATGCTTTGCTTCTTTGGGCATCTTAAGCCTTTGGTCTGTATTATCACTCTGCCTGGGGTCCCTGGGGTTGAGACAGTTCCTAAGAACTATGGGACCCCGGGTTGGGTTAAAGACAACCTCGGAGGTCCTTACCTTCTCGACACCTTAGCGTCCTTGGTCCTATTGTTCCTTGGTTCCCCTGCTAGCCTCAGGTCCTGGGCCCCTTGCTGCCTTGGCGCCTTGGTTGTTCAGCTGTTTGGTTTCTACGGTTCTCATCTCTGCTCACAGGCCTCGCCCCATCAATCCACGTGTGGGATGCCGTGACAAAGCAGACGCTCTCCATCCTCCGCTGCTCGCATGCAAAAGGTGTCGGCTATGTAAACTTCAGCGCTACAGGAAAGCTGCTGCTGTCTGTCGGAGTGGAACCTGAACACACCATCACTGTGTGGCGGTGGCAGGAAGGTACGGACATTTTCTTTCAGATTAAAAAATACAAATGATATCATAAATCTTCCTCCTTCCAGCTTCTAGAGGATAAGAGGCAGCAGTGTTTTCTGGCCCTGCAGATATCGAGATTCAGTTTATAGATACCAACACAAAGCACAGAAAACATCCCTTTGAATAGTCCTTACAGGGGTTTCACAGCTAACCACTGACCTCTCTGCTAGGCACCAAGGTGACGAGTAAAGGAGGCCACGCTGAGCGAATCTTCGTCGTGGAGTTCAGACCAGACTCTGACACCCAGTTTGTGTCAGTAGGGATCAAACACATTAAGTTCTGGACTCTGGTGGGAGGATCACTCATGTACAAGAAAGGAGTGATCGGCTCAGTGGAGGACGGCCGGATGCAGACCATGCTGTCTGTGGCCTTTGGTGCCGTAAGTTAAACCACAAGTTTAAAACTCCGGCTCATCCTCAAAATAAAAATATATAAATCGTTTTTTACAGAATTTGTAGTAAGTATTTGTCTTATCTAGAACAACCTGACGTTCACTGGTGCAATAAATGGAGACGTGTTCGTGTGGAGGGAGCACTTCCTGGTGCGGGTGGTGGCAAAGGCCCACAGCGGTCCGGTCTTCACCATGTACACCACCCTGAGGGATGGACTCATCGTCACAGGGGGAAAGGAACGGCCGTGAGTACTCACAGACCAACATATGTCAACCTGATAGAGATTGTAAAGTTATTTACATTCCAACAACCAGTGTGTCTTCAGGTCAGTCAGCCTTTCAACACATGTGGTACCTGTTGGTCAACACATTGGAGGACAGACTCCACAGATGAAGGCACCAGAAGCCAAAGCTGGATAACTTTAGGTACCAAGTAATCAAAAGACATTGTGAAGAGGACAGTTTTCAGACCTTTCTCCAGATTAGAATAGCACACGGCAGCGGATGGTCACGTGTTGCCAGGTGTGCTGGATATATCTGGTACCAGAGTCAGGTAAACAGAACCCCCTCCCGGAACGCCCTCCTTCAGATGATGACAAAGAATCTCAGCAGGAATAGTGACGCTGGACTGGGCTGAGACTTTTAGGCAAACCCTTGGTCTGGTGTGTGGTAGGAGCTGGTCATCATCCTGAGGTCCACACATAAGTCCTGTAGATGGAACGACATCTGTTGGATGAAGACAGTGGTTCTACTGGATAGAGAGGAGGAGGTCTGGAACACCCTGCTAGGCCGGCTGCCTCCAGGACCCAAAATGTTTGTTGTCTTTCACAGGACTAAAGAGGGCGGCGCCGTGAAGCTCTGGGACCAGGAGATGAAGCGCTGCCGAGCATTTCAACTGGAGACCGGTCAACTGGTGGAGAACGTCCGCTCCGTCTGCAGAGGGAAGGTATGAGCACATCAGCATATAAAACCACTGTCTTATATTTGGTATCAACTCAAAATCAATGTTACGGTTGCAGGGAAAAACTGCAAAGTGTGACAGGACATTCAGGACACAATAAACCACAGAGCAGTTTCTTCAGAATATTAACAGACAACATCAGCACACAAACACAAACACACACAAATCCTAATGTTTTCATCAAGACATTTTTTATCACCTGGTTCAATTTTTACTTAAACCCTGAGATACTGCAGGCGTTGTACCAGTCCGTCGTGGTGAAGAGGGAGCAGAGCCATGAGGCATAGCTTACGAACCTCACCTGTGGTCATGAGCTCTGGATAGTGACCGAAAGAATGAGATTGCGAATACAAGCGGCCGACATGAGCTTCTTACGCAGAGTGGCTGGACTCAGCCCTAGAGAGCAGGTGAGAAGTCGGGACATCTGGAGGGAGCGAGGAGTAGAGTCGCTGCTTTTTTGCGTTGAAAGGGGTCAGTCAAGGTGGTTTGGGCATCTGGTTAGGACACCTCCCTCCGGAGGTCCAACTGGGAGGAGACCTAGAGGTCGACCCAGAACTCGCTGGAGGGACTACATATCCCATCTGGCCTGGGAACGCCTCGGGATCCCCCAGGGTGAGCGGATAAGCGGAAGAAGAAGATTGATGGATGGGTTCCTTTTTCAGGGACATTTCTCTGAGACTATATAAAGTGGTCTGGGTACAATGGTCCTGAAGTGTCTGATAGTGACGTTCACTGGGGGGTTTCTGACTCGTCTCTTTGTTCTCTGTGATCCAGGGGAAAATCCTGGTGGGAACTAAAGATGGTGAGATCATAGAAGTTGGAGAAAAGAATGCTGCGTCCAACACCATGATCAATGGACACACTCAGGGTGGAATCTGGGGTTTGTCAACTCACCCTTTCAAAGACGTCTTCATCTCCGCCAGTGACGATGGGACCATCCGAATATGGGACCTGGCTGATAAGGTACAAGGCTGAAGACTGATTCGACTGGTTGACTTTAGAGGGTTTTAGATCTTTCTCTGCTTTACGTCCTTCATCTACTCATATACTGTGTTTTCTGTTAGAAACTCCTGAACAAGGTGAGTTTGGGTCACCCTGCCAAGTGCACCTCCTACAGCCCCAACGGAGAGATGGTCTGTATCGGCATGGAGAACGGCGAGTTCATCGTCCTGCTGGTGAACTCCCTCACCGTCTGGGGCAAGAAGAGAGACCGCAGTGTCGCCATCGAGGACATAAGGTACAACGTCAGATATCAGGATGGTTGCAGGATGTTTGTTCCTCAATCAAATAAACCTACCGTGGTGCTTTTCTTGTGGTTCAGGTTCAGTCCAGACAACCGGTTCTTGGCGGTGGGTTCAGTGGAAAGTGCTGTGGATTTTTACGACCTTTCTCTTGGACCGTCCCTGAACCGGATTGGTTACTGTAAGGACATCCCAGGCTTCGTCATCCAGATTGACTTCTCTGCCGACAGTAAACACATCCAGGTAAGTAATGAATGTTAAGTTGTGACCTGGGTCGGTCTGGTGATTGGTGGCCTTGTTGCTGTGACCTCAGTGAAGATCTTTCAGGTGAACCAATGTAAAGATCTCCTCCTGCTCTGTCCCAGGTGTCCACCAGCACCTACACCCGGCAGGTGCATGAGGTTCCCTCTGGGAAGATCGTGACGGAGCAGCCCGTCGTAGAGAGGATCACCTGGGCAACCTGGACCAGGTGATGTAGAACCGAGAAACCGAGAAAACTAACATTGGAGCTTAAGAATTCAGATGTAGAACTAAGAGAATATCTATTGAGTCAAGTAAACGAGTTGTAGAACGTAAGGAACCACGTGAGGATCCAAGGGAACATAGAGCAGGGTGTAGGTAACTTACCGTAGAACCAAGGAAAACAAATGTTGGTCCTACCTACAGTATAAAGTCTACAGAACATGTTGTAGAACGTTCTATGAGACCGGAGGATCCCAGACATGGACCAGTGTTTTTGTGGTTCTAGCTTCCTGGGCGACGAGGTTCTCGGAGTTTGGCCTCGGAACGCAGAGAAGGCGGACGTCAACTGTGCTTGTGTTTCCCACGCCGGCGTCAACCTGGTGACGGGAGACGACTTCGGCCTCATCAAGCTCTTCGACTTCCCCTGCTCCGAAAAGTTTGTAAGTGAACGCGGCTCGTCGAGGCCTCCGGCAGCTTTTGGTTTAGATGAGTCGAATGTTTCCGTCCAACGTGTGACGTCGTCACCCGCCGATGTTTTCACAGGCGAAACACAAGCGATACTTCGGCCACTCTGCTCATGTGACCAACATCCGCTTCTCCTGCGACGATAAATACGTGATCAGCGCCGGCGGCAGCGACTGCAGGTGAGATAAGAGTCAGTTTCCTGTTTACTGAGTTGTAGTTCCTGCTCTGTGCCTGCAGGGGGCGGAGCTGAGCTGTGAACACAGTACGAGGGGAAATGTTAGAAATAAAATTAGAAACAGAATCAACAGATAATAAATATAATGATGTATATAAATCTAATACAGACAGTTGATATGATTCTGACACTCGTTCTTCTGTTTCCTCCTGTCGACCAGTCTATTTGTGTGGAAGTGTCAGTGAGTCCTCCACCTGAGTCCTCCACCCAGACCCTCCACCGGAGTCCTCCACCTGAGTCCTCCACCCAGACCCTCCACCTAAGTCCCCCACCTGAGTCCTCCACCCAGACCCTCCACCTGTCTCCTCCAACTGAGTCCTCCACCCAGACCGTCCACCTGAGTCCTCCACATGAATCCTCCACCTGAGTCCTCCACCCAGACCCTCCACCGGAGTCCTCCACCTAAGTCCCCCACCTGAGTCCTCCACCCAGACCCTCCACCTGTCTCCTCCAACTGAGTCCTCCACCCAGACCGTCTACCTGAGTCCTCCACATGAATCCTCCACCTGAATCCTCCACCCAGACCCTCCACCTGTCTCCTCCAACTGAGTCCTCCACCCAGACCCTCCACCTGAGTCCCCCACCCAGACCCTCTACCTGAGTCCTCCACCCAGACCCTCCACCTGTCTCCTCAAACTGAGTCCTCCACCCAGACCCTCCACCTGTCTCCTCCACCTGAGTCCTCCACCCAGACCCTCCAACTGAGTCCTCCACCCAGATCCTCCACCTGAGTCCTCTACCCATATCCTCCACCTGAGTCCTCCACCTGAGTCCTCCACCCAGATCCTCCACCTGAGTCCTCCACCTGAGTCCTCTACCCAGATCCTCCACCTGAGTCCTCCACCTGAGTCCTCTACCCATATCCTCCACCTGAGTCCTCCACCTGAGTCCTCCACCCAGATCCTCCACCTGAGTCCTCCACCTGAGTCGTCTACCCAGATCCTCCACCTGAGTCCTCCACCTGAGTCCTCTACCCAGATCCTCCACCTGAGTCCTCCACCCAGATCCTCCACCTGAGTCCTCTACCCAGATCCTCCACCTGAGTCCTCCACCCGAGTCCTCCACCTGAGTCCTCCACCTGAGTCCTCTACCCAGATCCTCCACCAGAGTCCTCCACCTGAGTCCTCCTGAGTCGTCGTCTGGACTCACCCGAGGCTCCACCTGATCCAGACCAGACAGGAGGTGCGTGCGAGCTGACCGGTTCAGTCCCAATGTTTTAACGTGAAACATTAGTCGTTAGGTTTGTTGCAGTTCTTCAGTTGAGCCTCTGTGACGACGTCGTAGCTGTTTGGTGTCACGTGTCTCTGTTTGTCAGGATGTGCCTTTCTCACAAACTCTGACCAAACGTTTGATACAACTTTATTTATAATCGTGGTGCTACGAACCTGGTGCAGCAGATACACACCGTCACCGTCTGCTTTGTTTTTGTATCTCGTACTGTCTGATGATGATGATGATGATGATGATAACCATGTGACTGTTAGTCAAGTAGAAAAAACAAGACGAAGATGGATCTTTGTTTGATCCCAGTTATTAAGTGAAGATGTGAAAACAAAAGATTTCTACCTCAAAACAAAGGAAGTTTAACTGAATAATAATATTTATGGTAGAAACTAGATGCCGTATTTATTAGAATTGACCTGTAAGGGAATGTGGACGACGCGCATCCTCTTCTGACCACAGGGCGGCGCTGTGTTCACCTGCTGTAGAAATAAAACATGTCATGTTTGGTTTGAAAGGAAAATACTTTGAATTATTTACTTGAAGACTCGTGTCATTTTTGAGAAGAACAACACAAACATCTGTATATAAAGACGATCAGTAACTATATAACGATGGCCACTGACTGTATATAAAGACGATCACTGTATATAAAGACGATCACTGAGTGTATATAAAGACGAACACTGACGATCACTGACTATATAAAGACGATCAGCGACTGTATATAAAGACGATCGCTGATTGTATAGAAAGACGATCACTGACTGTATATAAAGACGATCACTGACTGTATATAAAGACGATCAGCGACTATATAAAGATGATCACTGACTGTATATAAAGACGATCACTGACTATATAAAGACGATCACTGACTATATAAAGACAATCACTGACTGTATATAAAGACGATCACTGACTATATAAAGACGATCACTGACTGTATATAAAGACGATCACTGACTATATAAAGACGATCACTGACTATAAAGACGATCACTGACTATATAAAGACGATCACTGACTGTATATAAAGACCATCACTGACTATATAAAGACGATCACTGACTATATAAAGACGATCACTGACTATATAAAGACGATCACTGACTATATAAAGACGATCACTGACTGTATATAAAGACGATCAGTGACTGTATATAAAGACGATCACTGACTGTATATGAAGACGATCACTGACTGTATATAAAGACGATCACTGACTGTATATAAAGACGATCACTGACTATATAAAGACGATCGCTGATTGTATAGAAAGACGACACGTCCACACTGGAGACTGAATCTGGGGTAAAGTAAAGTAACGAAGTTTATTTCTGATTGATTGGTGAGTAAACAGCTGCTAATGCTAACGTGAGCTATGTAGCATAGCACAAACTTGCATAAGCTGCTTCACACAGGAAGACGATCAGATTTGATTAAATCAGCTGGTTCAGGTGAGCTTCATGTGTGGAGTTCAGGGTCTTCTGTTTTTTGGGATTTTTGCCTAAAATTCTGTCATCAAAATAAAAAGTAAACAGTGTAGAGAAAGAACAGATTATTGTGCTGACACGTAATATCCATCTGTGTCTCGTGACGTTTATTATTTCACCTGAATATACATATTTTGTCATAAAGTAAGATTTTATCCACAGTTAGATTGCGATCAGTCCATCATATTCATTTATTCTCACTCTGTAAAAAGCTTGTTCACACCGCAAACCTCCAAACATTATCATCGAGGTTATTAAACCGATGATCTGTGAATATTCCACATGTTCATAACGGTTCATAACGATCCACCTGGAAACAGACGGAAGTTCCGCCCCGCACCGGCAGGGGGCGGCGGCGGCGGAAGCTCCTCCTCCCGGTCCGTCAGCCGACTGTCATGGCGGCGCCCTGCGGCAGGTTCGTCTCACGGTGAAGCGTCAGAGAGGAGGATGAGAGAACCAGACCGACTCGGACAGGTGAGACCGGACTCACGTGTCGCTCCTGTTCGTCCAGGTGTTTCACGGTCGTAGGCTCGTGACGCGACCGGAAGCGGCGGAGTCTGAGGTTCTTCTGAACGCGTGTTGTTTTCTGCCTGAAGCGAGAAGTTCAATAAAGTTAGTTGTTGTTAAAACGAGGTTTTAAATGGCGACTTGTGTCGGAACCAACATCATGATACAGACAACAGACATCAGACGTGATGATGATGATGATGGTGATGGTGATGATGGTGGGGAGTGGTGCGTTTCAGTGCTGTGGGATTTTATTCAACCAGAACTGATGTGATATGATTCACAGTTCGTCAGAGCTGTTTGATCTCAGGTGTTTCCTCAACAGCACGGGAAGTCACCACCACAACCCGTCACCACCCGTCTGTCTCCACCCGTCTGTCTCCACCCGTCTGTCACCACCCGTCTGTCTCCACCCGTCTCTCTCTCTCTCTAACCACCTGTCCCCGTCTCCTCAGTCATGAATGTGATGTCATCAGTGATGCGGGCAGTGGCGCGGCGGCTCGTCCACGCCGAGCCAGCGCTGCTCAGCAACATCCTGTCTTCGCCCCTGCCGTGTCCTGCCCGGAGCCCCGCCCCCCTGCTCAGCTGTCAACAGATCAGGAAGTTTGCCTCCAAAAAGGTGAGTTTGTCTTGATGGCCAATCAGAAACACGCGCTTGATTTCACCTGGTCTCTGACTTTGTGACGTGTCCGCAGGTGAAAGGTCAAAAGAAAGAGGAGAAGGTCAAACCCAAATTGGACAAACAGGAAGTGGAGGTCACACAGAGGATGACGGTGGCGGCGCTCGCTCAGGCCATGAATAGAGACTGTGGTAAGACACGGGTCCACAGGGTCCACAGGGTCCCAGTCCTGGTCCCGTCTCTGTGACACCAGCTCAATAAAGTTGTTTTGTATTTCAGACCACGTGTACGAGGCCCTGCTGAACACCGACGTGGACTCGGACTCCCTGGATCCGGACTCGGTTCTGGAGGAGAAGTGGATCAAAGAGGTGGTGACTCGATCGGGGATGAAGTTCAAATGGGCCAATCTGAGCGACAGCATCAAGAGGATCAACAGGGATGCCCACAGGAGGTAACAGGGACAGGAAGTCATCAAACCTGCCAATCAGAACACAGGTTCACTTAGTTTGTTGACCTTATGTCCCCTGAACGCCTCGCCAAACCCTGACCGTGTAGTAAGACGTCAAACTGTAACATGTGACTTGTGAGCCCTCAGACCTCCAGCGGACCCGTCCAGCCTGGTGCCGCGCCCCCCGGTGGTCACCATCATGGGCCACGTGGACCACGGTAAGACCACGCTGCTGGACAGTCTGAGGAAGAGTCAGATCGTCTCCACCGAGGCCGGAGGCATCACTCAGCACATCGGAGCCTTTCTGGGTAAATGACCACCTGCAGTTTGATACAACTTTGTTCACACAAGTTACTGGAGAACCCCGTAGAAGCTGCAGGAAGTGGAGTGAGTGTGGTGATTGATTACGATCCAATAATCTAATCTAATGACTGGTTTAATCCTCCAGTCCAGCTGCCAACAGGCGAGAAGATCACCTTCCTAGACACCCCGGGTCACGCCGCCTTCTCCTCCATGAGAGCCCGGGGAGCCAGCGCCACTGACATTGTCATCCTGGTGGTGGCGGCCGACGACGGCGTCATGAACCAGACGGTCGAGTCCATCCAGCACGCAAAGAGAGCCAAAGGTAGGAGCTCCCCTGGCAGTTACAGCTGAGGGTTGGACACTCCCCAGGGTTTCTGCTGCGTGTCTTCACAGTGTGCTTCTGTTGTGCGTTTCAGTTCCGATGATCGTGGCGGTGAATAAGTGCGACAAGCCTCAGTCCGACCCTGAGAGAGTGAAGCGGGAGCTGCTCGCTCATGATGTCGTCTGTGAGGAGTTCGGAGGAGACGTTCAGTCGATCCACGTCTCTGCTCTGAAGGTGACTTTAGTGATCTCAGCTAGCTAGTGAGCTAACAAGGTAATGAGCTTACAAGTTGGCTGTGAGGCGATAGGGGTAACGATGTAGCGACGCAGGTCGCAGAGACCAGGGGCGTCCTGGTCGCCCTGTGAGAGGGGCGTCCTGGTCGCCCTGTGAGAGGGGCGTCCTGGTCGCAGTGAGAGGGGCGTCCTGGTCGCAGTGAGAGGGGCGTCCTGGTCGCCCTGTGAGGGGCGTCCTGGTCGCAGTGAGAGGGGCGTCCTGGTCGCAGTGAGAGGGGTGTCCTGGTCGCCCTGTGAGAGGGGCGTCCTGGTCGCAGTGAGAGGGGCGTCCTGGTCGCAGTGAGAGGGGCGTCCTGGTCGCCCTGTGAGGGGCGTCCTGGTCGCAGTGAGAGGGGCGTCCTGGTCGCAGTGAGAGGGGCGTCCTGGTCGCAGTGAGAGGGGCGTCCTGGTCGCCCTGTGAGGGGCGTCCTGGTCGCAGTGAGAGGGGCGTCCTGGTCGCCCTGTGAGGGGCGTCCTGGTCGCAGTGAGAGGGGCGTCCTGGTCGCAGTGAGAGGGGCGTCCTGGGCGTCCGGGTCATACTGAGAGGAGTGTTTATGTACTTTGATGCTTGCAAAATCTGAGTGATAAGGAGGTCAGTGTGATGTTACCTGATGATGTCATGTGGTTGTCAGGGAGACAACCTGCTGGCTCTGACCGAGGCCACGGTGACGCTGGCCGAGGTTCTGGAACTGAAGGCCGAACCCGGCGGCCTCGTGGAGGGACTCGTCATCGAGAGTCGAACCGACAAGGGCAAAGGGTGAGGCGACCAATCAGAACCCACTGTTACACATGTGATCAGAACTCGTAGAACCACAGTTACAGAACCGCCCACCTGTCTCCTCAGGTCTGTGACGACAGCCATCGTCCAGCGCGGGACACTGAAGCGAGGCTGCTTCCTAGTGGCAGGAAACAGTTGGGCCAAAGTTCGTCTGCTGTTCGACGAGAACGGCCGCGCGGTGACGGAGGCGGGGCCGAGCTGCGCGGTGGAGGTGGTCGGCTGGAAGGAGCTGCCCTCGGCCGGAGAGGTCATCCTGGAGGTCGAGTCTGAGGTGAGAGCTGACCTCTGACCTCACGGCTGACTAATCAGCTCCTCGCATTTATTGCTGATGTCACTCTGATCCGTGTGTTTGTGGCGGAGCAGCAGCGAGCTCGCGAGGTGACGGAGTGGAGGAGCGGTGAGGAGGAGCAGCAGAAGCTGCTGGAGGAGCAGAGCATCATCATGGTCAAACAGGAAGTGCACCTGCAGGAGTACCAGAGGAAGAGGGCGGAGCTATCTCACCTGAGCAGGAGGCAGAGGAAGTTGGCTCTGTACCAAGAGTACAAGACCAACCTCTCGGAGAAGGAGAGAAAGAAGGATCAGGACGACCGGCTGGGACTGACGCTCATCATCAAAGGTTTGCACCGCCGCCGCGCTCTGATAGGCCGATACAGACTGTAAATATCATTGAAATGGTTAACGTAGTACTTTCTGCTGACTGACCTTTGAACTTTGACCTGGAGGTGACATGGACGGGTCAGTGGAGGCCATCTTGAACCTGTTGGACGGTTACGACGCGCAGCAGCAGTGTGAGCTGGACATTGTCCACTTCGGCATCGGAGACGTTTCAGAGAACGACGTCAAGATGGCGGAGACGTTCGCAGGTGCGACCACGAGAAGTTTTATTTAAAAACCAGAATCCAGACATTTTGATTTTCTATAAAACCTTTTTCCATCTCAACAATAACTTCTCTTCTCATTGTTGATCTCAAATGAATCTGTCACCTGATGGTCTGATAACGGACTCCTCAGGTTCCATTTACGGCTTCAACGTCGGCGCCGGCAGGTCGGTGCAGCAGCTGGCGGCAAAAAGCGGCGTCCCGCTGCGACTCCACACTGTCATCTACAAACTGGTGGACGAGCTAAAGGACGAGCTGAGCAGCCGACTGCCGCCGCTCGTGTCCCAGAACGTGATCGGTGAGTGAAATGCTCCACGCTCTACTTTCCATCGGTGAACCACATGTTTGTCTCATCTGCGCCCCCCCCCCCCCCCCCCCCCCCGGTCCAGGTGAGGCCAGCGTCCTCGCCATGTTCCAGGTCTCCGTGGGGAAGAAGAAGGTTGCTGTCGCCGGCTGTCGGGTTCAGAAAGGTCAACTGGACCGTCGACACAAGTTCAGACTGATCCGAGGACGAGACACCGTCTGGGAGGGTGAGTGGGACCTGGACTAAATCTACAACTACAGAGACTAAAACTACACAACCGAGGCTAAACCTGAGACTAAAACTACACCTCTGACTAAACCTGAGACTAAAACTACACCAGAAACAATCATCAGTTATTAGTTCATCGACTCTCAGAACCTTTCATCACAGTTCTTCCAATTTTTAAGAGACATGAAGCTTTTGAAGACTCTTGAAGAAATGACATCACAGGAAGTAAAAACTAGGAACTGGAGGAACATTTCTCCTGCAGAGGTCAAAGGTCACACTGACGTTCCCTTGTCGTTCTGCAGGTTGTGCATCGGCACTGCGGCACCACAAGGACGATGTCCAGGCGGTGAAGACGGGGATGGAGTGCGGCCTGTCGCCCGACGACGACTACGCGGATTTCAGACCCGGTGATGTCGTCGTCTGTTTCGAGGACCTGAACTGTCCGCAGGTCACTTCCTGGAACCCCGGCTTCTGACAACGCCGTCCCATCATCCTCTGCTGCTCAGGGACAGAACACGATCGATTTTTGATCAGATTACAAACATGACATCAGTGTGTGGGGGAGTTTGATCAGTAGCCAATGAGAGACAAGGTGAAGGTGTGTGTGTGTCACCCGTTGCCAGGTGAGAGAAAACACGACGACGTTTAGTTTTTAGACATTTTAATAAAAGTTCACATGAGGAACAAAAACAACCTCAGAAAAATAAAAACCTGATATTTAATGTTCGTCAGGCGACGAACTCAGACACTTCCTGGTTCTCTGCAGAACTTCCCGTCTGATCCAAACTAAAAACCATCTGATTGTCATCTTGACCTTTGACCTCCTCACTTCCTCCGGGCCTTGCCAGGTCTGGCGAGCAGCGCGGGGTCGATCTGATCCAGGCTCAGTCCTTTAACGGAGAAGAGGCGGGCGGCGCGCTCCGTCAGCGACCCCCCGCACTTTAACCCCCGGGACATCAGCTCCCCCTTCAGGACATCCAGACCCAGACACGTCAGCTGATCGATGGACGACACCGACGACAGGTCCAAAGGCTGGAGGGAGCGGGGGCGGGGCTAAAACATGAGTGATACGTTCAGGTTTTATTAAAAACTATGAATCAAACTGTTATATTGTTTGTTTATTTATTCACAATGTTAAATTTTATTCGGCCTCAGTGAACCTCTACGACATCACAGTCTGCACCTTGACTTCATTTCATTATTCACACTGGTTGTCATGACAACAAAATATTCTGTCACTATGGTCAAATTACAAACGATTCATTCAAACAAACTACTGACCTGCTGCTCAGACCCACTGGTTCCTGGATCCTGGTTCTCAGAGGTTCTGGTCTCTGGTGGACCCTGGTTCTCAGAGGTTCTGGTCTCTGGTGGACCCTGGTTCTCAGAGGTTCTGGTCTCTGGTGGATCCTGGTTCTCAGAGGTTCTGGTCTCTGGTGGACCCTGGTTCTCAGAGGTTCTGGTCTCTGGTGGACCCTGGTTCTCTGAGACTCTGGTCTCTGGTGGACCCTGGTTCTCTGGACCCTGGTTCTCTGAGACTCTGGTCTCTGGTGGACCCTGGTTCTCTGAGACTCTGGTCTCTGGTGGATCCTGGTTCTCAGAGGTTCTGGTCTCTGGTGGACCCTGGTTCTCTGAGACTCTGGTCTCTGGTGGACCCTGGTTCTCTGAGGCTCTGGTCTCTGGTGGACCCTGGTTCTCTGAGGCTCTGGTCTCTGGTGGACCCTGGTTCTCTGAGGACGAGGACGAGCTGGAAGAGACGTCTTAGTCAGGAATCATTTAAATAAACATTTGAAGAAACATCCGACCTGTGTGGATCTGATCTCGACCTGCTGCTCTGTTCAGGCTCTGTCTGCTTCCTGTGTGTCGTCATGGTAACAGCTCCACAGCTGGAGGAAGACTCCTCATCATCGTCCTCTGAGCTCAGCAGCTCGTCCACCCCCGTCCTGTAACCACGACCACAGATTTAAACACACTTCCGGTCTCGTCTGCTGCCCTTTGTGTGAACGTGAATAAAAACTCACCAGTAACAAGCTGCTGCTGCCGGCGTTGTCGTCTTCTTCTTCTTCTTCTTCTGCGGCAGCGTCTCGCTCTGATCACAGTTCGGTCTCTTTGCAGCCGAGACGTCGTCCGGCGTCACCTGGCGACTGGAGGACGCCTGCAGACCTGAGACACACAGGAGACTGGTGTAAGCCCCGCTCACAGAGTCGGCGGCCATGACGTGAACTGAGGAAAGGAGCTTCAACGCTTCCTATCTCATCTCACACTGTGACCGCGTGAGGCGTTTAGGGAACATCGGTTCTACACATGGCAGCAACACGTTTCTTTGGTGACGGACACGTGGACTGCAGCCCGACCCTGCCCCCTCACCTTTCAGCACCGAGTCCTCCAGCCTCTCGAACAGGTCGTGACACTGCTGCTGATATTCGGGATCTGTAAACTGGTGTTTGGGTTCAGATAGTTTCCTCTTTAGACGCTCCAGACGACGCTGCTCCTTCTCCGCCTCGCGCTCCGCCTGCTTCTTCAGCCAATCCGCCATCCTGCAAAACCACAGAAGAAGAGTCACAGTCACATCCACACCTCCCAACAAAAGTCACATCCTCGACAACCACCACAGTAAAGAGTCTGACTCACTCTTTCTCGTGGTTTACGTCTCTCAGGCGTCGTCCACTCAGATCTCTGCAGGCTTCTCGGTTCGTCGTCTTCTCGATCTGAGCGCCGAGAGCTCGCAGCATGGAGCCGAACCCTGAAACACACACACACACGCACGTGAGTACTTCCTGTCTCCCGTGCAGTTTTGGAGAACAGCTGATGAACAGCTTGATTTGTGTATTCCTGAATACACACACCTCCCTTCCCTCCACACAGGCGCGGCTGCAGGTTATAGACGGCGCCATGTTGCACAGGATCCTCCACGTCCTCCACCCGACCGTTCCTGATGACGTAGAAATCCTCAGAGCAGACACCCTACACACACACACACACACACACACACACACACACACACACACACACACACACACACACACACACACACACACACACACACACACACACACACACACACACACACACACAGACACACCAGCTGAAGCTTCGTGTTCACTTGTAACGATCGAACAAACCGCTTCCGGTCAGTCGGTGTTTTGTTTGCTAACGTTAGCATGTCGGCTAACAGCGAAACTCGCCGGTTTCTCTATCGTTTCCTCTCGAGGCTGTTTCAGGTTTTCCCGCCTCGCGGTGACGCGGCTCTCACCTGCAGCTGGACGAACCGGGTCAGAACGTCTCGGACCGCGGAGCCGTCGGGGAACACTTGAGGCTCGCGGCGGAGCCTCGGAGCGGTCACGAACACCTCCATCTTGTTTCCTCAGGGTACGAGAATGGCACTGCGCACGCGCACCACCACTTCACCACTTCGTTTACTTATTCGCTCGAGGACGACGTCACCACGTCGCGTCACCACGTCGCGTCTCCACAGCGTCACCTGCCGGATTATTTTTTTATTATTGTTTTATTATATTATTTTTCAATCAATAAATTTATTAAGGACAGTTTACAAAAACATATAACACAAATACACTTACAAACAACAACAACAAAATAAATAAGTAATGAACAATTCATATTCCAGGGAATCTATAAAGTACAGCAAGGATAATCAATACGTAGTCCAATTCAAATTAACTACAGTTCTCCTCTAACTGTAGTTGATTTGAATTGGACTGCGTATTCCAATATCCGTCATGTGGGATCACAAGTGTTGAATATATTTGCACAGTCTTCATAGCTTTACAGTTCTTTGAATATTAGAGTCCAAATATTCATTGATTTCATACTCAAACACAGACCTTATTTTATTACAGATTTCTCTTTTTGTTTCAAGGATGTTTTCTTTTGTGTAGTGGAGCCTAAGACTTGAGGAAAGTATTTTATGATAAATCTTTTATTTCTGCTTGCTAAATATCAATGGTTTAGAGCTCCTGAACCTACATCTGTGGATGTAGGTTCACAGATGAGCTCTAAACCAATGGTTTAGAGCTCCTGAACCTACATCTGTGGATGTGATATTTAGCAAGCAGAAATAAAAGATTTATCATAAAATACTTTCCTCAAGTCTTAGGCTCCACTACACAAAAGAAAACATCCTTGAAACAAAAAGAGAAATCTGTAATAAAATAAGGTCGGATGAACAATTGACCAGAATGTCTCTGTATAGGAACATTTCCAAAACAAATGGGAAATATTTTCCTCTGAGCTTTTTCAGAAAGAGCACTCAGGTGTCACCACGTCGTGTCATCTGCCGGATTTTTTGTAAAGGCACTTTTTTAAAATTTACCATTAAAAAACAATGAGTAATTAAATCAAACATCAGTGTCATAAACATAAAAACACAAATGATGTCGTGAAACTCTGTTGACGCTTTGTGTGACGGCAGCTTCCAGGCGCTGCCGCCAGGTGGCGCTCTGAGCGTTTCCTCTACCGGAAGTGGAACGGGGGTGTCCTTCCTGCTCGCGCTGCTGTGAGACAACATGGCGGCCTTGTGGACGGTCGTGTCCCGGTCCCGGGCCGGACTCCGGTTCTCCTCCTCCAGGCTCTTCGGAAGCTCCTTCAGCTCAGACTCCAGCGGGACGTCCGGCGGCGACCAGCCCGCCGCGGACAAGCCCCGGTCCGGCTTCGCTGCCGCCTTCGACCTGCAGTCGGAGATCCGCCGCGAGGCAGCGAACTCTGCGGCCGGTCCGAGAGGCTCCGCCCCCGGGCGGGACGACAGCTTCGCCTCGCTGCTCCGCCGGTCCCCGCTGGTCCAGATGGGACCGGCCAAGGACCGAGTGGTGGTCGGGAGGATCTTCCACGTGGTGCAGGACGACCTGTACATCGACTTCGGCGGGAAGTTCCACTGCGTGTGTCGGCGGCCGGCGGACGGAGGAGAGAAGCTGCAGCGGGGCAGCAGGGTCCGTCTGCGGCTGCAGGACCTGGAGCTCAGCGCCCGCTTCCTGGGGGCCAAGAGCGACAGCACACTGCTGGAGGCCCAGGCGGTGCTGCTCGGCCCGCTGGACGGCCGAGAGAAGCAGGCCTGAGAGTCTGCCTCTGACGTCATTCAGAATCTGTAAATAACCAATAAATCATCTGTAAACACGTTGATGTTGTTGTTTGTTCTTCCACGTGACGATCAGTTGATGATGATTCATACTGTCAGAAAACAGATGAAATGTGATGTTCACACAGACTCCGCCCACACGGTGACGTAGACCAACGTCACTACAGCAGCTGTTTTTATATTGATTTCTTTACACATTCACAGTATGTGATTCAGTCTTTATTATTATTATTATTATTCAGGTGTGTGCGTCAGGTGATGCAGGTCCAATCAAACAGGAAGCTCGTCCAGTTCCATATTTTACCTTTATTTGAAGTTTTGATGCTTATGAAGATTTATTTGTTTTATTTAAAACCAAAAAACATCTCTATATGGTTTTATATCTCTTTTTATGGAGCTATTAATATGTTATGAGCCTCTCTTGTGATTGGCCGACTGTTTTCTGAGTGACGCACGTCCAGGCCAACCAGCTCCTCTGTTCACCTCAGAGCGACTCTGACCATGTCGTCCCGGAGCGAGGAGCTTCTGTCTCCTGCTCCCGACGACCCACAAGTCATCAGTACCTGGTGTCGGCAGCAGATGAAATCATGACATCACAGCGTGATGTAGAATGTGTGTATTTGTGTACTTCCACACCCGAGACCTTATTTATTATGAAAAAAGCCAGGAAATCTAAATTTTGACAACATGAAGCATTTGTTACATCAGCACTTGTTTGCCCGAGGTGAACCTGAACGCCTCCATCATAAACCCTGAGCTCTGACTCAGATGCTCCGTCAGGAAGCTCTGTCTCGTCAATCAATCAATCAGTGCAGAGGCCATGTTGTCAAGGCGGTAGCGCCCCCTATCTGAGAGTAAATGTAGCAGCAGCAGGAGAGTACAGTGATCAGGCTTCAGTAATGAGACTATGTAGTATTGCAGTAGTACTGTGGTTCTGCAGACGCAGTGGGACACGTTCTGATTGGTCGTTGGCGTTGTGTTGTTCTTCCTGTCGGAGGCACTTTGAAGTTTGAGCAGCAGGAAGTAGCTTCATCCACACATGGTCAACAGCAGCCACTGAGGAGAGAGAGTTCAACATCAGACCAGATCAGATGGTTCTGACCTGGTTCTGATCTGGTTCTGACCAGGTTCTAACCTGGTTCTGACCTGGTTCTTATCTGGTTTATGTCTGGCTCTGACCTGGTTCTGATCTTGTTTTAATCTGGTTCTGATCTGGTTCTGACCTGGTTCTGACCTGGTTCTAACCTGCCTCTGATCTGGTTCTGACCTGGTTCTGATCTGGTTCTGACCTGGTTCTTATCTGGTTTATGTCTGGCTCTGACCTGGTTCTGATCTTGTTTTAATCTGGTTCTGACCTGGTTCAGACCTGGTTCTTATCTGGTTTATGTCTGGCTCTGACCTGGTTCTGATCTTATTTTAATCTGGTTCTGACCTGGTTCTGACCTGGTTCTTATCTGGTTTATGTCTGGCTCTGACCTGGTTCTGATCTTGTTTTAATCTGGTTCTGACCTGGTTCAGACCTGGTTCTTATCTGATTTATGTCTGGCTCTGACCTGGTTCCGATCTTGTTTTAATCTGGTTCTGATCTAGTTCTGACCTGGTTCTGATCTGGTTCTGACCTGGTTCTGACCTGGTTCTGATCTGGTTCTGATCTGGTATATTTCTGGATCTGACCTGGTTCTGATCTTGTTTTAATCTGGTTCTGACCTGGTTCTGATCTGGTTCTGACCTGGTTCTGACCTGGTTCGGATCTGGATCTGACCTGGTTCTGATCTTGTTTTAATCTGGTTCTGACCTGGTTCTGATCTGGTTCTGACCTGGTTCCGACCTGGTTCGGATCTGGTTCTGACCTGGTTCTGATCCTGTTTTAATCTGGCCCTGATCTGTTTTTAATCTAGTGCTGATCTGGTTCTGATTTGGTTCTGATCTGGTTTCTGAGGAAATTTTAATTCTTGTTACCTCGATGACATTGACCTCGACACTTCCTGTCCCATCTTTGTCCAGGTCCTTGAACGCCTCTGAAAACACAAACACACATGAGGAACACCTGAGGAACGTCCAGACGTCATGTTCCACACATGAAGAACCTCTGGACGTTCCTCAGGTTCACCGATGTGAGATCAGGGCGTGTACGTACTGAACATGGCCTCCAGTTTGACGAGGCAGCAGGTGAAGTTGTCGAAGTCGATGACCTCGTTGTCGGCGTAGCGAGCGACCAGCGTCTGGTGCAGCTTGTTGTTGAGTTTGAACCCTGAGGACGAAGACGTCGCAGGTGAGTCGACTGAACCTCAGCGGCGTCGGTGACGTTGTGACGTTCAGGGATTAAAATGACTCACCGCCATTTTCCAGCGCCAGACGCATCTCGTATGAGCTCATACATCCGGACTTATCCAGGTCGAACTCTCTGAAGATTCCCTGCAGAGTTCACATCACAGACGAGCAGACGCTCACTGGTCTCAGGTCCACGTCAGACTTCCTGTTCAACTCTCACTGTCACATGACTCTAATGAACTGAACTAAACACTTTCTAACTTTGTATCCGACCAACAGTTTTTGATTGATTATTGACAAAGTATTGACTCTGATGTAGTGAAGCTACTTTAGCTTTAGCTGCTCCATGAAGGCTGAGACTACATACCTTTATTTTGAAAAGTGCTTTACCTTCCACCTGTGAACTCACCAGCCACTTCCTGATCTTGTTCCAGAGAATCTGAAACTCCAGCAGACCGAGCCGCGCGCTGCCGTCTTTCTGAGGTCAGGTCAAGGTCAAAACTTCATTACAACACCAGAAGAAAGCAGAACAGTTCCACTGACAGAACCAGAAGAACCCAGACGTTCCTCAGACCCGCAGCAGCACGGTGAGGATACGTCCATGAGGCCGACCATGGCTCTGCAGGACTCCAGGCTGAAACCGTCAGTCTGCAGGTCTCTGTCTGCAAACACAGGAACCACAGAGGAAGAGTGAAGCTGCAAACTCGTCTTCTTCTTCTCTGTTTCAGTGTAAATGTGACCACAAAGGAGCAGAACTCACGCTTGGACACGACCCGGTTCAGGATGGTCCTGAGCTCTCGCACGTCGATCTCCATGTCCTGAGGAGAGAAACACGTCGGTGACGTCGGAGTTCTCGGGTTTTTTAGATTTGAACGTTGAAACGCTCGTAAGACTCACGTCTCCCGACAGCTGAGCGAACATGGACCTGAAGGAGTCGTCGATGTCGCTCTCTGTGATTTCCTCCTGCATCACGACACAAAGAACGGATTTGCACAAACTGTACATTCACACACACGAGGAAGCTGAAGACACAGAAACAAAAGACTTGAGATCACCTCCTGCTCGAAGGTTCCCTCCACGTCGTCGTCCATCTCCCTGCACACATTCACACACGCTCACTGAAAACCGTACGACACAATCTGGATCAACAACGCTCTGGTCTCCGACCCCACAGACTCACTTGGTCTCCGACTGTTTCTCCGTGAACACCCTCAGCACGAAGTCGGCCTCCTGCGACGGTTCAAAGGTGGAGGGGACGACCAGGTACTCGCCCGGCGGGAGGCGGAGCCTGGTGCTCACCTCGCGCAGGTTGATGAAGGACTCGGAGCGAGCGCAGGAGGAGTGACGCAGGAAGAAGTCCTTCTTCAGGTGGAGGCTGGGACGAGCTCGGTACTGACGGACAGACGGACGTTAGCTTCCACAAGCGAAGCGTAAAGGAAGGTGTTTGTGGTCAGACTGACTCACCTCGTCAGGAATCTGTGAACGACACAAAACACAGAAGAGACGTCACGACAGTTCAGGTGGGTGACGGACGTCGGTGTCACTGGGTCAGTTCTTTAGTGCAGGAGAAGTCGCGCTGGTGTTAGCAACAAAGATCGCCGCGACATCATGACAGGACACCTCCGCGAGCACTGACCTCGTAGATAGCGAAGCCGATGGTGTGCATGTCCTGTCCGTGGCGGCGGAAGCGGCGGCGGTCCTTCTGCATCAGAGCCACCAGGAGGCTGCAGGCGGCCTCGTCGTCCTCGGGGTCGTCGTCCTCCTCCAGCAGGGAGATCTTATACTGAGGGTTGATCCAGAACGTGTCTGCAGGGAGCACAGCAGCCGCCAGAGGCATTGTGGGACATGTGGTCATCACAGTCATCCAATCAGCATAGAAATGAAATGTGCCCAGTCCACAAACCCTGACACGTCCTGATGTGAGTTCCCCAGCTGGAGGCGTTTCTACAAAACCACCCATCCAACCAATCAAATCAATACTTCATGTAAATTCTGTGAATTTATTATTCTTCTTTCTATATATATAATTTTTTTGGCAATTCGTATATTTTTAATTATTAAATATTGTATATATTTTTTAATGTGTGCTGTGTGAAACGTGCTGCTGCTACAACAGAATTTCCCAGCCTGGGATGAATAAAGTTTCTATCTATCTATCTATCTATCAAATCATTCCGTTCAAACCGCCGCTTCATCCAAACCTTGTCGCCTCTGAACTCTCCTGCAGATAAACCAGAGCTAAGCTAACAGAAGCTAACAGCGTCACCGATCGTCTTTATATATCTTCAGAGTTTCTCAACACAACCAAACGCCTCATCCAACCAATCAAATCCACCCCCCTCACTGGGATGGTTCCTGCAGCCCCCCGCGGTGCTCCCCTTCCTCCAGCCGCCCTCGAAGGTGACGGTGGACCAGAAGCTGGTGGTGTCCTGACTGAGAGCGTCGGGCGTCAGGTTACAGATCTCCAGCCTGGAGAACTGACGCAGGAACTCCTGGAAAGACATCCTGACACAGACAGACGAGTCACCGTCTCCATCCTCCAAACGAGGCCCTGACTCGTCCTCTCGGCACAAACCTACCAGAACTCTCCGTCCTCCATCTTGCAGAGCATCTCGTCCTTCTCTGCGGCGTCGATGGCGTTCCACTCTGAGGAGCTGACACAAGCACAAACAACGTTTGTCCGGATTTCTGAGTTCAGCTCTTAAATTATTTTTCAAAGAATCCCAGTGAAGCGCTGACCTGTCGCTCCAGGCGCCGGTCCACTCCACCTGCCCCCAGGGGTTCCTGATCCGGATCAGACGCTCGCGCTGCCCGCGGTACTCCACCTGCACAGAGGTCGGAGCTCAGGGATCAGAGGCGTGAAGCTGCGTCGGTGTGTCAGAGTTCAACGGTGAGAAGAGAACTGACCTGTCGGAGTCCCGTCACTGAGTAGGCGTGACCTTTGACCAGCTTCTTGAAGGTCACAGCCTCCATGTCGAAGGCGCTGGTGATCTGAGGACGGAGGACACGGCAGAGGTGTCGATCAGCTGACTGATGACTCCACACAAACTTTAATTTAAATTCAGTTCCGATTAAAAACATCAACACAGTAATTAGCCTCTGGGATTAGCCACGATAGCTAACAGTATGTGGGTGGAGTCCCCACCGGCCTCCGTGACAGGGACGGACAGATGGAGTTAATCAAGTAAACATGATGTATCACTGACGTCTATGGAGCAGCCCAGTAACGACCCTCTCTCCAGAGCTTTCATGATGATACGATGAAGATCTCTGGGAGCTTTCTTCAGCTCGTACATCTCCGACACGCCGCCCGTGAAATCCTCGAAGCCTTCGGTGGTGCTGCCGCCAGACAACGCCTCGTACGAGCCGCACAACCTGCAAACACACGAGAGCCACTGTCAGTCGGCCTCTGGTTCCTCTGTATTTCACGCCAGACACGTGACTCACTTGGCGTAGGCCTTCTCCAGCAGAGCGCTCCAGAACTCGCTGCCTTCGGCCGAGTGGACGAACATCAGCTCTCCGTCTTTGACGGGCAGACGGTCGTCGATCACCACGTCCACCCACTCCCCGAACTGCCAGAACTACAGAACAGAGACGGACCAGGGGTTAAATCCTGCTCACCGCATAAGGAAGTCTTTTATTTTGAAATAGTTCTAAAATAGTCGGGTTTCAGTCAGTGCTGGTCACAGACGGACCTGAGGGAGGCGGCGTCATGTGACCCTGTGACCCTGAAGACCTCCGGTGTATCAGAAACGAATGACTGACACTGTGGCTCTTCAGTGCCTCCTACTGGCAGCTGTGGGATACTCACACCCGTGCTCATGGCGTTCGGTCGAGGGGTTTTCTCGCTCTGACGTATCGAGGTTCAGTGTTACGACTAACATCATCATGTGACTCATTGATTTTCTATCTGTTGTCTCCCTCTGTGAAGCTCTTTGGTGCCCTCTGCTGGTTTGACCACATGGTGAAATCACAAATCAACTCTCCACTTCTACTTGAAGGTGTCATTACACACAGGTGAGTGGGCGGAGTCTCACCTGGAAGTGGAAGATGCCGGCGTATTGTTGGTTGAAGCTCTGACCGTGAGGAACGACGCGGTGCAGCAGCCGCTGGTTCAGAGTCAGAGAGCCGATGGCGGCGAGCAGCCAACAGTCTCCTGCAGAACCACAGACAGACTGAATGATGGGACATGCAGATGTTTCTGTCATGTGAGGTCGCTTGTCTTCATATACAGTCAGTGATCGTCTTTATATACAGTCTCTGATCGTCTTTATATACAGTCAGTGATCGTCTTTATATACAGTCTCTGATCGTCTTCATATACAGTCACTGATCGTCTTTATATACAGTCTCTGATCGTCTTTATATACAGTCACTGATCGTCTTTATATACAGTCACTGATCGTCTTTATATACAGTCAGTGATCGTCTTTATATACAGTCACTGATCGTCTTTATATACAGTCTCTGATCGTCTTTATATACAGTCTCTGATCGTCTTTATATACAGTCAGTGATCGTCTTTATATACAGTCAGTGATCGTCTTTATATACAGTCAGTGATCGTCTTCATATACAGTCAGTGATCGTCTTTATATACAGTCTCTGATCGTCCTTATATACAGTCTCTGATCGTCTTTATATACAGTCAGTGATCGTCTTTATATACAGTCAGCGATCGTCCTTATATACAGTCAGTGATCGTCCTTATATACAGTCTCTGATCGTCCTTATATACAGTCTCTGATCGTCTTTATATACAGTCAGCGATCGTCTTCATATACTGAGCTGATTCTGAAACATTAATGCCAAAGGGTCTAATGTTGTTGTTAATGTTAGCATTTAGCTTAGCATTAGTGTGTCCCCACAGACCATCAGGCTGATAATGGATCCGACTACACTTTAACATTTACTGTAACTCCTTCAGAGCACAAGCTCTGTTCACATCATCACCGTCATCTTCATGATGAAGATGCTCTGACAGTTGCAGTAAATGTTAAAGTGCAGTCTGAACATGATCCATTATCAGCCTGAGGGTCTGTGGGGACACACTAATGCTAAGCTAAATGCTAACATCAACAACAACATTGGATCCTTCAGCATTAAGTAGCTAATGTTTCCTGATGGCCTCAGCGTCCAGCGGACGTCCACTCACTGATCAATACTCAGATCAGCACAAGGTCAGAAGTGAAGGTCTGAGTGCTGCCTTCAAGTGCTGCTCGTAACATCCAACTTCTGAAATCTGCTGCAACGGCAACATTGGCTCAACACATCAATGATAGATGTAGATAGATAATGTGTTTGATGACGGAAGCAGATGGAACAAACGTGGTGCAGGTGAGTCGGACCACCTGGTGCCACGCTGCTGTTTGATTGGCTGTTAGTTTCTGTGGACCAGGAAGTGAAGGTGCAGTTTGCTCACTCGGCCCTCTGTCGTCGCTTCACTGTGATTTGAGTAAACTGGAGTCGTGCTCAGTGTTTGTGTTGTATGTGTGACAGGACTGACACACTCAGACTGTCGTCCAATAGGAACGTTCCTCTCTGAACCCAAGGACCTGAAGACCTTTCCTATCTCCTTTAGCGTAGGACACACTGTAGTCTCCTTTATCTAACTGTTCTGGTGTGTGTGGTGAATAAAGTTTAGTCTTGTCTGTTAAGTGTTTCCAGCAGGTGGAGCCATGGCAGCAACAAACAGCTGTAGCTCCGCCCACTGAGGGGGCGAGGCACTGATCATTTCCTGTCCAACCCTGTGTTTACAACCACGTTAAACGCACACACACACACACACACTGTGAGGACTCCACCCAGGTCAGGTTTCCATGAGACGTTCACTGACGGTGGGATTCGTTATCACGGCTCAGACTCACATCTGTCCCACATGTAACAATACGTCACGTGATCGGTCGGGTCGTGTGACCATGTGACACTCACCCAGAGCCCCCTGACAGATGTCGGTCCTGGTGGCTCCGCCCACGATGAACTGAGGGTCCTCTGTCAGCTCCTGAAACAGCCAATCACCATCTCCATGTGTAAGACATCACGTGACATCACATACCACATGATCCATGACCTGGGACGTTGAATCAGGTTCTACAGCAGAACGGTTCTGGTTCTTACCGTCGGTCTCTTCCACTCCACCCCTCGGGTCTTGGCGGTGAGCGGCCCGAGTTCCTTGAAGCCCAGTGAGGTCGGTTCTGCTGGGAATAGAGAGTCCTCGAACAGGGACCCACTCTGCAGGCAGTCGTCCCTCAGGGCCTGGAAGTCCTGGTTCAGGTAGAGAACCGCCTGCTGGACCGAGCCGAGACCTCCAGCCCTCAGCCGGTCCTTCTGGATCCGCACAGACACGCCCCCGAACATCCCGATCAGGGTCGGATCAGCAGGACTCAGGATCTGTCTGTTAGAAGTCTGGATCAGATTACAGACAGTCTGGATGAGATTAAATCTGGATGATATTTAGTCTGGATCAGATTATCGACAGTTCAAATCAGATAACAGAGTCTGGATCAGATTAAATCGGGATCAGATTACAGAGATCTGATGAACATGCAGAAGTTGGACCTGGTCTCTGGCTGATGATCTGGAGGAAACAGATGTGTGGTGAGTTCACTGCCTCACAAGAACCTTCATCGGTTACTAAACTCACTGAACCTAAAACAAATGTCATCACGTAACGTTATTTGAACGAATTTCACATTTAATTTACAGCAGCTTGTGACGAGCAACACGTTTTATTACTCGTTTGTTTCAGGTTGAGATTAAATAATCACCTTGAACTGTACCAGTGAATCAGATCACAACATGATTACACAAGAAGATTATTAAACATGATTCAATTAGAACTTCATTAAAGAGTATTAAATAAGGAAATGATTCACGGTCCTGTCATGGTCCTGGTCCTGGTCCATTTTCACTTTTTATCTCTGGTTTTAAGTCACTTAGGATTTTATCTTTTTAGTTTTTTATGGTTATAATTTTGATCTTTCTTTATTTTCTTCATTTGTTGTTATGTTCTTTTTGCTGTGTGTGTGTGTGTGTTCGCGCGTGTGTACGTGTGTCTACTGCTGTTATTCTAACATTGTCTGTATGAAAAGTGACGTACAAATAAAGTCTGATTGAACAGGAAGAACCTCTGATTGGTCCAAGAACACGCTGATGTCATCAGATCAGTTTCTGCTGAATCAAGGTAAAAACAATGTAAACAGCTGATCACACACACGTTACTGCAACTGCACGTCCCCACAGAGACCAGGACAGACCAGACCACAACAGACCAGGACAGACCAGACCACAACAGACCAGACCAGGACAGACCAGACCACAACAGACCAGGACAGACCAGACCAGGACGGACCAGACCACAACAGACCAGGACAGACCAGAGTCGTCAGTCAAACCATCACAGATGTACAGTCACTCACCTGGTGTGTGTCAGTGGTCCGTCAGTCGTCCGACGCTGCAGCACTGGCAGTGGTCGGAGCTGTGAGCAGTGACAGTGAGCAGTGACAGTGGAGACTGCAGGGCTGATGGATGCTGTGCTGCAGTGCTGAGCCCCGCCCCGATGGGGAGGGGTGGAGCTACATCACTATGACAACAGAGGCAAGTTAAAGAACCCACACACCATGAGAGATGCTAATGGACATGTTATCGATCATGAGCATAGGAAATGAATGGTTGTTAAACCATTAAGATGAAGCAGTGACACAGTCTCTCCTCTGACCGGATCTGATCTTTGAGTCCACTTTCATCTCAACGTGCAAAAGATAAAAATCTTCCTCTGATTTACTTCCACTGAAATATAAATCTTCTCCCTCTCATTGTTTTCTTATGTCTGACATCAATGTGTGAAACAGGCTGTCACCATGGTGATCTGCTTCACCATCCTCAGCATCAGTCAGAGCTCATGGACGGACGCCACCGGTCCACAGAGGTTTAGCACAAAGACTGGAAACAGGGCTAACTGTTAGCACAGCTGCCTCAAAAAGGAATAAATAAAATCCTCTATCAACACTGAGGTCATTTTCTTTTTCTGTTTAAAAGAAGATCTGTCACGACTTGATGGTTCCACATTTAGTGTCGGTTACATAAACCTCTGTTAGCATGTAGCTCCAGTTAGCTCCGAGGTCTTGACCACAGGACGGACGGAGGACGGCGTGTTTTTGTTTTCTTTTGATTAAGCTAGGCTAACAGTCCTAGCTAGCGTGACATTACACCTAATACATTGCTGATTAACAAACCTGGTTTCACCACTTCCTGTCTTTGTGCTAAGCTAGGCTACACACGTCCTGAACTGAATCTCAGACTGAATCTGGAGATCGATGTTGGACCATTACGTTGATTTCATTGTTTGCTAGCGTGTCAGCTAATGTCTCAACAGATGTACATTCTTTATGTTGTTAAGCGTTAGCTTGTTAGCCACATCCTCTGTGACTCAAATTCACCAACATCTGTTTTCTGAGGCTTAAAAAGTCACAATGAATAATGTTTATTGTTGATTTCAGTGGAGTTTTATGCTCCCAGTCAGTGTGCATAGCTAAGATAAAGTCCTGGATCTGTAAAAGACACTAGTTATTGTTAGCGCTCCAGTGATCAAGAAGCTCTGACACAACCAGTCTATGGTCTGCTGTTTGGAGAATCAAATAAAAATACATATTGAGCAAATTTGCCCCAAAATTAAATTTTAGCATGCAAGTTAATGTTAGCATAATTTGCCAATCAGATATAATTCTTAGCAGTAACCACCATATTTTGTGATTATTGAGCAGCTAAGCTCGCAGCTCGTCTCTAAACAGTGGAACAGTTTAACTGAAGTCAAAAATGACTGAAGCACAAGACGTTGTTGTGGATACGTTTATTGATTTTATATGACGCGTCAGTCAGATACAGTAGTGTATAGATGAGAAGACACAAGTCTCACATAGAAAAAATCTGGCGTTTATAGAAGCGGTGGCTGTAAACAGGAAGAGGGCGTTCTGCTGTAAACAGGGAGGGGGCGCTGTTACACTGAGGCTCCGGGCGAACGCGGAGTCACGGCTCAGATCATGGCGAAGTTCAACCACTGCAGTCGGACAAAGAACAGGATGTTGTTGACGTTATAGACCTACTGGGACCAGGTTCTGGTTCTGGTTCTGAGAGTCACAGTGTAAACAAGTTTTACATTGTCGAGTCTGTTTGTTTGTTGGTTCTCACCTGGTTGAAGTCGAGCTCGATGGAGCCGCTGTTGTGGGCATCGAGCTTCCTGAAGATTTCTGCAGAGGAAGATGACATCACACGATTTAAAGTCAATCAGAGCTATCGTCTGACTCTACACATCCAGAAACAATCTGTCCTGTTATCAATAATTATTCAAATCATCATGTTTTCCTGATCTGTTAGCTTTCCTTCCATTAGCTGTTAGTTCTGTTAGCTGTCATTCCATTAGTGTTAGCTGTCATTCTTTTAGCTTTCCTTCCATTAGCTGTTAGCTGCCATTCTGTTAGCTCTGTTAGCTTTCCTTCCGTTAGCTGTTAGCTCTGTTAGCTGTCCTTCCGTTAGCTGTTAGCTCTGTTAGCTGTCATTCTGTTAGCTCTGTTAGCTGTCCTTCCGTAAGCTGTAGCTGTCATTCTGTTAGCTTTCCTTCCATTAGCTGTTATTTTGTGAGCTGTTAGCTCTGTTAGCTGTCATTCTGTTAGCTCTGTTAGCTGTCCTTCCGTAAGCTGTAGCTGTCATTCTTTTAGCTTTCCTTCCATTAGCTGTTAGCTGTCATTCTGTTAGCTCTGTTAGCTGTCCTTCCGTTAGCTGTTAGCTCTGTTAGCTGTCCTTCCGTTAGCTGTTAGCTCTGTTAGCTGTCATTCTGTTAGCTCTGTTAGCTGTCCTTCCGTAAGCTGTAGCTGTCATTCTGTTAGCTTTCCTTCCATTAGCTGTTATTTTGTGAGCTGTTAGCTCTGTAAGCTGTCCTTCCGTTAGCTGTTAGATCTGTTAGCTGTTAGCTCTGTAAGCTGTCCTTCCGTTAGCTGTTAGCTCTGTTAGCTGTTAGCTCTGTTAGCTGTCATTCGGTTAGCTTTCCTTCCATTAGCTGTTAGCTCTGTCAGCTGTCCTTCCATTAGCTGTTAGCTCTGTGAGCTTAATGAACCGTGGACTCACTGAACATCATCTCCAGCCTCATCAGACAGGCCACGAAGTTGTCGAAGTCGATGGTCATGTCGGGGTCGGAGTACCGAGCCACCAGCAGCTGGTAGATGGAGTTATTGAGAGTGAAGCCTGGAGGAGGAGGACGACAGGAAGTTCAAACGCAGTCAGATTATCGTCATGCTAACATCATTTTTCAATCATATATAACAAACATGAGGTTTTAACGTTTAATCATTGAATATGTACAATTCTCTTTTCAGATTTATCACCATTAGCATGAATGATGCTACAGCTAACAGCAGTACAACTGTACTTTACTGTTATTTTACTTACATATACTGATTCAGTGTAATTTAATGGATTTGCGTAAATGTTAAAGTTGTATTACAACAAAGTACTTTGATTTTGATCAGATATTTAATTTTAAGCAAAAACCTTCCAGTCTGTAATCTGTCAACAAATGACATCTTCCATCTTCACGTCCTTTCGTTCTGGAAAACTTACAATGCTAATATGAGAATACAAAATTATTTACTTCACTTTAATTAAATCCAAATCACATAAACCGCACAGTTTAAATGTTTGATTTATAGTTTAACTGTAAAGTAGAATCAGAGGCTTAGATGTAGGATTACTGCTCCTCTGCTAAGCTAGGCTAGTTAGCTTTCAGCAGGATCAGATCATGGAATGTGGTTTTCTTGCGGATTAGAGCGCTTTCATTTGTGTGAGTTCCACTAGAAGATGTTTTATGCAGAAATGTGTAACATATTTACTCAGTTTTCTCAATGTAACGAGGAAAATATTTCTCCTGTTAAAACAAAATATTTAATGTTACAATGTTGTCTGGTACGTACTACGCACCGTCTTTAAAAAGAAACTGACCCTGTTTAAAAAAATAATCACATATATCACAATGTCTTGTCTCCTGATCAACACGTTCACGCTCAGACTGCTAACGCTAACACAGCTGCTCGTCAGCAGGACGTAACGTACCATCATCAGTTAACTGACAGTCCAGACAGCAGCAGCAGAGGAAACACACAGACATCACCAGTTTAGTTCAGTGAGACAGAAACACAGAAGAAGAAGAAGTTAGTGAGCAGATTCCTGTGTGAAAACTGAAGAGATGTTTAGAGAGGAAACATTCCTCCCAAGGCCTGGGAGGAAACATTCCTGGGAGGAAACATTCCTGGGAGGGAACCACAGCTCTGGATGAAAGACGATGATTCAAGAGTTTTCCTCTAACGACAGAGGAGTGAGTCAGAGTCGGTAGGAGGAAAACCACCATGACTCACTGATGTTGATCTGTTTCTCTGGAGGAAGCAACTGAAGGAAACTCACTCATGTGTTTGATCTGTGACCTGAACCACGTGACTCAGATCAAACACGTGAATGGTTTTAATATCACTTTTATCAAAATTCATCATCTCATGACGTCATGAGGTCGATGATGTCACAGAGTCTCTCTGTTATGAAGTTTATATTAAAGTTATCGCCCCCTAATGTGGGCCGAGTCAGTATCAGACCGGAGAAATGGTGTTTATAGACACACTGTGGGCCTTTGGCTCCTCCCACAACACACGGTCTCTAACACACACACACACCTGGTGAAGGACATAATGGGATGGCAGTGTGTGACTCTTGATCTGTTAGACATTTTATGTCACAAAATATTTACGTAATTATATAAATTTACAAGTAAATGGAACATTCACTAACATTAGCCTTCTAACTAATCTTTCTAGTTAGTCCTGTTCTGGATCAGGACCACAAAGGTGATTAGAACAATTTCACTTTGAAAAACTGATTCCGCCAAGTGGAGTCTGAGTCGACCAATGAGATCAGGGCTGGAGAAGTCTGCCGGAGGCTTCTGCACAGAACCCCATGAGAGAATGGCAAGATTTCAACAAGCGCTCCTTGTGAATGCAGACAGACAGGACACAGCTGACAGGAGGTCAGAGGTCAACACAGCAGCTGGGGTGAAAAACAAATAATCAACTTGATATTGACGACAGACACAGACTGAGGTGGCTGGAGTCTGTGTCTGTGTCTGTGGTGACAGACGCACGGTGAGAGTCTGTGTCTGTGAAATGAAACCTGACCTGCGTCTTTGAAGGCAACTCTCATCTCTGGTGTGCTCATCGTCCCCGAGTTGTCCGAGTCATTGTTCTTGTAGATGGACTTCAGACAGTCAGAGAGACAGACAGACAATCAGACAGACAGACAGACGTTTGTTAAACCATCAGGTAATGTGAGACATTAGTGTGTGAAGGTGAGAGGCGACGTCTCACCAAGTATCTCTGGACCTTCTTCCACAAGGTAGCGAACTCCCCGAGGCCAAGCTTCCCGTTCCCACTGTCCTGCAGCAGGGTCAAAGATCACTGACGCTTCATCAGCTGTCTGTCTGTCTGACTGTGTCTGTCTGTCTGTCTGTCTGACTTGCTGGCTGTCTCTGTCTGTCTGTCTGTCTGTCTGTCTCTATCTGTCTGTCTGTCTATCTGTCTGACTGTGTGTCTGTCTGACTGTCTGTCTGTCTGACTGTCTGACTGTGTGTCTGTCTGTCTGTCTGTCTGACTGTCTGTCTCTGTCTGACTGTCTGTCTGTCTGTCTCTGTCTGTCTGTCTGTCTGTCTCTGTCTGACTGTCTGTCTGTCTGTCTGTTGAAGGATACGTCCATGAGGTTGACCATGATCCTGCAGGTTTCCATACTGAAACCGTCAGTCTTGATGTCAGTTCCTGTTGGAAACAGGAAGTTAAAGTTCCCGTCCAGACACATCTCACAGTAAATCACTTTGTTTGACTTCACTTTAACACGAAAATAATCTACGCTTACGTCCAACTTCTTCCTAATTGTGGATCTATGAATATGCCCCGCCCACCACAGCTGCTACTGCGAGGTTGACCAATGAGAGATCAGCGCATGTCTGAGACTCAAAAGCTGGAGACGCGTCAGAACAGTGAGTGTCGTCAGCATCTTTTATTCGGTAGCTTGTTTGCTAGTTGTGGCTGAGACAGCTTTAGCGGTTATGCTAATGTAAACTCTCTCTGAGCCGGAGGTGACAGGTCGACTGATTGGCTGGTCAGGTCTCTTTCTGAGTCTCTGATTGCTTCCCTGCAGCTCAGGTGAAACGTGTCGAAACTTCAGGTGAACTCACTTTTGGCGACAATCTTGTTCATGATGGTCCTGAGCTCCACGGCCGAGATCTCCATGTCCTGAAACACAACCGGAGCAACAACCAATCAGACAAGGTTTGATGATGATGTTGATGCTAAGTCAGGACCTCCTCCTGTGTTAGCTGTTAGCATGTAGCTCCAGTGTTGCACTGTGAAAATATGTGAATGTTATTCTCAGCTGTTCGCTGCCTGACGACGGATTAGCTTTATCTGAAAATAGACCCAACAGGGCTCTGCTCTGATTGGTCCTCACTGTCTACAGAGGATGAATTACTAGATCTGACATGGCGTCTCCACTCTGACAGGTGGTCAGCCATGGTACTGCAGGTACCATCATCCAGAAAACCTCTAGCTGCAAACAAGTTCAGTTAATCATCGTGTTATGAAGTTTTAATAAATGCAGGATTATTTTTGTATGTTTGAGTTTTTCCGGCCTCTGAACCAGAGACGTTTGGAAACTCTGCTGGTCACAGGTTGTGTTTGAGTTTGTTGACGATGACGCAGACGAGATAGTTGGCGTGAACAGAAGAACAGAGAACGTACATCTCCGGCGAGTTTAGCAAAGAGGCCTCTGAATCCTGCGTCCACCTCCTCGTCAGACACCGTCTCCTGGACACAAACACCCGCAGAACAATCACAACACGGAAGCAAAACTTTATTGACTGAGCAAAGTGAAACAGGGAACAAACTGCAGACTCAGTAAAATGGATCAGATGAAAAGAACTTTATATTTTGTTTTTAATTGTTGTAATCGTTTTTTTAACATGAGATTAAATTAATCTTTGATTCATTTCATCAATTAATCCATTAAGTATTTATCATTATTGCACATGAACTTATTAATATTCATTTAATTATGTAACGTCAGGGTCAGGATCGAGGAGCCCGAAGGGATTAAACTTTGTCCAATCAGGAGACAGTTTGTCCAGTCATGTGATCAGAGAACGACTCGTTTAATGAGTGTCTAAGAAATTTAACCCGGACTCTTGCTGTGGACAGAGCCAGGCTAGCTGTTTCCCTCTGTTCCCACTCAATGCTAAGCTAAGCTAAACTAAGATGAGATACAATAAAATAATTTAAGATAAACTAAAATAAGATAAGATCAAATAAGCTAAGCTAAACTAATTAGCTTCAGCATCACGTGACCCGTGCAGACCTGAGAGTTGAACTTGTCTTGTTTGTGTTCGTTACAGCAGCCATTTTGAATTGTCTCTGATCACTGATACTCACGTCATCGAGTTCAGCTTCGACTGGATCGTCACACGGTCTGACAGGACAGAGAATCAACACACGTTAGAACACACACACACACACAAATTCAAATATTTACAGCAGACACACACACACACACACACACACACACACACACACACACACACACACACACACACACACACACACACACACACACACACACACACACACACACACACACACACACACACACACACACACACACACACACACACAGTAAACCCAGACTCCAGGTGTGAAAAGGTTGATTCAGCATTAGACTGGTGACCACAGAGCAGCTTCCTGTTCTAGGCTGAGGACTCGTGGTTCTGGAGGTGGGGGGGTCACACACACACACACACACACACACACACACACACACACACACACACACACACACACACACACACACACACACACACACACACACACACACAGTCTTACACAGTCTCCGTCTGCTTCTCGGAGAACACCCGGATGCAGAAGTCTCCGTTGAGGTGCGGCTCGAAGGTGGATGGGACGATCAGGTACTCGCCCGGCGGCAGTTTGAAGCGAGAGCTGACCTCGCGCAGGTTGATGAAGGTTTCTGACTTGGCCGTCTGAGCGTGGCTCAGGAAGAAGTTCTTATCCAGGTGCACCTGCCCCTGCCCGTGGAACTGAGGGAAGGAGGGAGGACAGCCAATCAGGACAACTCAAATTAACATAACCAGGATGTGGTTCTGGCCAATCAGCATCAGCGTTACGTCTCTACCTGCTGCCCTGAAGTATCAGAGAACCATGATCAGACTTGTTTCAGGTCGAAGACCAGAATACTCCACGTGTCTCAATCTGATTATTGCTCATTTGACGAACGACCTCATTCAGGTTAAGTTCATCAGAAGATGCTGTTTACATGTCTTAATCAGGTTATTATCAAAATATTGCTCCATGTTTGTCTTCTTGGTTTTGTTTTTAAATCACACGGATATGAACTGAACCAACAGTGACTTTGGTCTTTTAAATAAAGGTTCACAGTCCGACATGAACGAGTCAGAACATTTACAGACAGATGAATGTAGAACGTGCGACGTGTCCTGGGAGGAAGTTTGAAGGGGTCCGGTGCTCACCTGTTTCGGAACCTGAAATAAAACAAAGACAAAAAAATGATACATGGATGTTTGTTCATTAAAAGAACATGATTTGTGTGTCATACACATTTGAGTCGTTTCTTCGTAAGCGAACCTACGCGTCTTGACTTCTCACCTCGTAGATGGCGAACCCGACGGTGTGCATGTCCTCGCCTTGCTTCCGCAGCCTCCTGCGGTTCTTCTGGATCAGACCGACCAGGAAGCTGCAGCCCACTTCACCATCATCCGGGTCGTCATCCTCCTCCTCCAGCCTGATCACAAACTGTGGATTCGTCCAGAAAGTGTCTGCGGAGGAAGAAACATCTTCCAGTTAGATCCGGAGCATCACTCTCAACCGGGAGCAGGTCTCTGATGGTCTCTGATCAGGAGCATCCACCACCGCTGTGTTTACAAGACCAGCAGACGGGCCGCGGCTAGCTGGTTAGCATGCTAACTTTAGTAGAAGAAAACAAGAGTTAACGTCAGAGTTATTTTCACCTCTGGAGGGAAGAAGCTCGTCTCTGATGGATTGGTGAGTAAACAGCTGCTAATGCTAACGTTAGCGACGTAGTGTCAATATAAACTGTATAAAAATGGACGTAGTCACTAGGTCCAGAAAACGATGCACCTGGTCAAAATGTGAAACTCGAGGCAGCTCACAAACCAACGGGTGACGTCCAGTGGGTTGACACTTATAACAGAAACCCACATAAAGACCCTCAAGAACCCAAAGATCTCAAAGTTGGTTCCACGTGGGGGACAGGGGAAGAACAAACATCCCCCATGTTCATTTAGGTCGGAGCAGACAGAGACAACCCTGATCTCTGCTGAGGAACCTCGTTTTGGGACAAGTACTAACAGGGGTGGTTCCTGCAGCCTCCGGCCGTGGACCCTCTCCTCCAGGTGCCGTCGAACTTGCTGACGCTCCAGTGTTTGACGGAGTCGTCACCGATGGTGTCGGGGGTCAGGGTGCACACCTCGATACGAGAGTAGTTACGCAAGAAGTCGTTGAAGGACATCCTGCAGAGGTGGGACAGAGAAGAAGAGCGCTCACCCCACAGCCACTAGTGGGTCGAGCCCAAGGTTTAACTGTCCTGGTGGAATATTCCAGAGACTCGACTCACCAGAACTCCCCGTCCTCTGCGTTGGCGTGTGGACATTCTCCCTGCACAGAGCTCCACTCTGATGATCTGTGGCAGCACATAATGACAATGTCATGTCTTCATGCAGCACCTGACAACAACACGTCTGTTATGAAGCTGTTGTTTTCAGCTGCTGTGGTAGCTGTGGTTACCCGTCGCTCCAGGCTCCGGTCCACTCCACCTGACCCCAGGGGTTCCTCATCCTCACAAGCTTCTCCTGTCGACCCCGGTAGTTCACCTGGACTCAAACAAACAAAACAACGTGTCATTCTCCTCTGGTTTCACGTCTCCTCATCTGATCTCAACCATCATCTTTGGGAAGCGACGTTACCTCCACAGCACCAGTCAGTGAGTAGGCGTGGCCTTTCACCAGCTTCTGACGAGTGACGGCCTCGGAGTCTGCGGCGCTCGTGATCTGCGCCGACACACCAACAGAGACTGTATCATCACACTTCTGGTATCTAAATGTGTGCAGGTAGAAAAACCTCCAGACTCACGTCAATGGAGCAACCCAGCAGCGCTCCGGCCTCCAACGCCTTCTTGATGATCTGGAACATGTTGGACGGAGGTCGTTGGAGGTCGTAGTTCTCAGCGATGCCTCCCGTGAAATCCTCGAAGCCCTCGGTGGTCGAACCACCAGACAACGACTCGTAGCAGCCGCTCACCCTGTAGAGCAGATCAGGCTGAGCATCAAACTCTATCCATCCATATATCTATCCATCTATCTATCTATCCATTGATCCATCGATCCATCGTCCATCCATCAACCATCCATCTATCTATCTGTCTATCTATCTATCTATCCATCTATATATCTATCCTCCATCCATCTATCTATCCATCCATCCATCATCCATCCATCCATCCATCTATCTATCTACTTATCTATCGGTCTTACTTGGCGTAGGCTTTCTCCAGCAGAGCGCTCCAGAACTCCCTCCCCTCGGCCGAGTGGACGAACATCAGCTCTCCGTCTTTGACGGGCAGACGGTCGTCGATCACCACGTCCACCCACTCCCCGAACTGCCAGAACTACAGAACAGAGACGGACGAGACGAGTCAGAGACATTAACTTCAAAAGTCTCTCCTGAGGGTCTGAATCCTACTTCCTGTCTCCCAACGTTTAAACAAATTATCACTTATGGACAAAGAGGGAATTAGAAGATGTAGAAGCTGTGATTCTAAAGAACTGAGTAGAGCCTTGAGTTCTCCAAAGAACCTCCTGCAGGATTTTTGCCTAATCCCATTAGGTTTTTAGTTCCACAGGGTTCCGTGTTCGGCCCCATCTAGTTTTACTTGGGCATTCGTTACCCTCATATGTTTTCACCTCATAGTTTAACCTCTGTCCTAACACAGCTCAGTTATTTGTATAACAATTATGTCACTGACAATAGGCTTTTAAACAACAGACCAACACTGCTGATGTCAAACATCTGGTACCTGGAAGTGGAAGATGCCGGCGTAGTCGTCACCGAAGCCCTGGTCGGAGGGAACGACCCTTGCCATCACATATTCATTCAGGGTCAGGGAGGCAATGGCCGCCAACAGCCAGCAGTCACCTGGACACACGTCGGACATTCGTGAGAATAATTTATGTTAATAATTCTCAATTTTTGGCCCGAAAACATAATTTGTGAGCTCAGAGTTTCCTATGACCTTACACCACCAATATCTTATGAGTTCATCCGCGAGGCCGAGAGAACATTTGAACCAAATCGGAAGAAACTGCCTCCAGAAGTTCCTGAGACATCAGAGGACGTGACGGACACCTCGGAATCAAAGAGGAACTTCAAACAACAAAAAGTTGTAAAAGAGAAACTGAGAAAAAAAACTGATTTATTGATGTTGAGAGGTCTCACTCTGGACCAGAAACTTAAAGGGCCCATATGGTCAAAATTGAAATTTCCTGGCTTTTTTTGATAATAAATAAGGTCTCGGTCTGTAATAACAGACAAATACACACGTTCTACATTCAGCAGCTGATTTTGTTTACGATGCCCCAGAAATGTGATGCTATAGTGACACAGTCTCTGCCTCCAGCCCCGCCCCCAGCGCTCACCGTCATTCTGTTGCTGAGCGACCAACAACACGAGAACAATCATGAAGCCACATCATTGTACAGGATTCATTGGGAGATTAATACAAGAGACCAGAACTAACCCTGAATTATTTGACCTTTGCAAAATTCCTCAGTAACCGGTGTCGGCCGCGGCCCGCGATGTCCAACAGCCGCTGGGACTGCGGAGCAGCGGCTGTTGGACATCTGGACAGGTGGACAGGTGGAGAGGTGGACCAGCAGCAGCTCAGCAGATCGCTCTCTCCACAGTCGCAAAATGCTGCTCTTTGTCGGATTTGTTGGGTATTCCCTGTAATATTGTTACATTGACATCATTATGTAAAGTGCTTTGAGACAATGTATGGTATGATTTGCGAAATACAAATAGAAAATTAATTGAATTGAATTGAACATATCAATTAGACAGGCCAACGTTGATCTGTTTCTTCGCAGAGCTCCTTAAAAAGAATATAAAACCATATTGAGATTAAAAAAAAAAAATCTTCTTAAGGATTAAAACTTCAAATAAAACACCAGAAAGGGACAATATGAACTTTTAAGAGAAATGAGTTGAGTCTTGTTGTTTCTACATGTTTGAACATTATCAATGTTACATTACACAACTCAGAGAATCTGCTGCAGCTGCACAGAGACAGACTGCTGACGCACACACCACAACCACAACACTGCCAGGGTGTGTCACTGTTACTGTGTGTGTGTGTGTGTGTGTGTGTGTGTGTGTGTGTGTGTGTGTGCTGACAGCTCATAACCCCGCCCTCTCTCTCTGATGTTTCAGTGAGTGTCTCTCGTCCTCTAACAAGAGCGGACAGGTCTCTTCCTGTTGTTCCTCCTGCTCAGCCAATCAGGGCTCAGCGCGGCGGCACCCTCTAATCACAGATCCAGGTTCAGTTTCAATAACGACCTTTGTATAGTCAAGAAAAAAGACACGCCCACTTCACTCGGTCTCTCTCTCTCTGTCTGTCTGTCTGCCTGTCTGTCTGTCTGTACTTGTCTGTCTGTCTGACTCTCTCTGTCTGTCTGTACCTGTCTGTCTGTCTGTCTGTCTGTACTTGTCTGACTGTCTGACTCTCACTCTCTCTGTCTATCTGTCTGACTCTCTCTCTGTCTCTCTGACTCTCCCTCTGGCTGTACCTTTCTGTCTGTCTGTCTCTCTCTCTGTCTGTCTGTCTGTCTGTCTCTCTGTCTGTCTTTCTCTCTGTGTCTGTCTCTCTCTGTCTGTCTGTACCTGTCTGTCTGTCTCTCTCTGTGTGTGTCTGTCTGTCTGTCTCTCTCTCTGTGTCTGTCTTTCTGTCTGTCTGTCTCTCTCTCTCTGTCTGTCTGACTGTCTCTCTGTCTGCCTGTCTGTCTGTCTGACTGTCTCTCTGTTTGTCTCTCTGTCTGTCTGTCTGTCTGTCTGACTGTCTCCCTCTCTGTCTGTCTGTCTGTCTGTCTGTCTGTCTCTGTTTGTCTGTCTGTCTGTCTGTCTGTCTCTCTCTCTCTGTGTCTGTCTGCCTGTCTGTCTGTCTCTCTCTCTCGGTCTGTCTGTGTCTCTGTCTGCCTGTCTGTCTGACTCTGTCTGTCTGTCTGTCTCTTTCTCTGTCTGTCTGTCTGTACCTGTCTCTCTCTCTCTCTGTCTCTCTCTGTCTGTCTGTACCTGTCTGTCTCTCTCTCTGTCTTTCTGTCTGTCTGACTCTGTCTGTCTGTCTGTCTCTCTCTGTCTGTCTGTCTGTACCTGTCTGTCTCTCTCTCTGTCTGTCTGTCTGACTCTGTCTGTCTGTCTGTCTCTCTCTGTCTGTCTGTACCTGTCTGTCTCTCTCTCTGTCTGTCTGTCTGTCTGTCTGTCTGACTCTGTCTGTCTGTCTGTCTCTCTCTGTCTGTCTGTCTGTCTGTCTGTCTGTCTGTCTGACTCTGTCTGTCTCTCTCTGTCTGTCTGTACCTGTCTGTCTCTCTCTCTGTCTGTCTGTCTGTCTGTCTGTCTGTCTCTCTCTGTCTGTCTGTACCTGTCTGTCTGTCTCTCTCTCTGTCTGTCTGTCTGACTCTGTCTGTCTGTCTCTCTCTGTCTGTCTGTACCTGTCTGTCTCTCTCTGTCTGTCTGTCTGTCTGTCTGTCTGTCTGTCTGTCTCTCTCTGTCTGTCTGTACCTGTCTGTCTCTCTCTCTGTCTGTCTGTCTGTCTGTCTGTCTGACTCTGTCTGTCTGTCTGTACCTGTCTGTCTCTCTCTCTGTCTGTCTGTCTGTCTGACTCTGTCTGTCTGTCTCTCTCTGTCTGTCTGTACCTGTCTGTCTCTCTCTCTCTCTGTCTGTCTGACTCTGTCTGTCTGTCTCTCTCTGTTTGTCTGTCTGTCTGTCTCTCTCTGTCTGTCTGTACCTGTCTGTCTCTCTCTCTGTCTGTCTGTCTGTCTGACTCTGTCTGTCTGTCTGTCTCTCTCTGTCTGTCTGTCTGTCTGTCTGTCTCTCTCTCTGTCTGTCTGTCTGTCTGTCTGACTCTGTCTGTCTGTCTGACTGTCTGTCTGTCTGTCTGACTCTGTCTGTCTGTCTGTCTCTCTGTCTGTCTCTCTCTCTGTCTGTCTGTCTGTCTGTCTGTCTCTCTCTCTGTCTGTCTGTACCTGTCTGTCTGTCTCTCTCTCTGTCTGTCTGCTTGTCTGTCTGTCTGTCTCTCTCTCTGTCTGTCTGTACCTGTCTGTCTGTCTCTCTCTCTGTCTGTCTGTCTGTCTGTCTCTGGCCTTATTCACTGTTCTACTGACGTTCAGCAGACTGTGGTGTGTTCAGGGACAGTAAAGAAAACTCACCCAGAGCTCCCTGGCAGATGTCGGTCCTGGTGGCTCCGCCCACGATGAACTCAGGGCTGGAGACCAGTTCCTATTGGACGACAGAGACGAGACAGATGTAATCACATGATCATTCACTGAGAACACGTCAGCAGTGAGGCCACAGAGCGACGCCGCATTGTCGCTGTTGTTGATGTTGTTGTTGATGTTGTTGTTGTTGTTGTTGTTGTTGATGTTGATGTTGTCCCTGTTGCTGATGTTGTTGTCGTTGTTGTTGCCGTCAGCCTCCAGACTCATGTTAATGTTTCATGTGCACAAAGTCAGTTGAAGTGTGGAAACATTAAAACATCACATGTTGAGTTTCTTCCTGCTTCAGACTGAGAATCATTCAATGACACATGGGCACGAGGTCACTGGGGAAAGTACAGTGTGAGTGTGTGTGCGTGTGTGTGTGTGTGTGTGTGTGTGTGTGTGTGTGGTTATTGGATGTGACTTCCTCAACTCCACTGATCCTGAGTGTAGTGACTCAACACTCTGATATTCAGGATCTCTGTAAAGATGGACGACATGAAGTCAAATCATCATGATCGCCCCCTGGTGTCTGGCTGCAGTACAGGTCATAAGCCCCGCCCCCTGGTCACTGATTGTCGTTATATACAGTCACTGATAAAGTTATTGATGGTCTTTATATACAGTCACTGTCACATGACAAAGTGATAGTAATGTTAACCATGATGACATCACTGTCATCAGCAGTTTCCATCAGACTCAAGTGAGATGTTCGTAAAGTACGACGTGTGTGTGTGTGTGTGTGTGTGTGTGTGTGTGTGTGCAGAAGAATAGAATAGAAGCCTTTAATTGACATTGCACATGTAAAACTGTGCACGAAATCTTTAAAAACTTTTCCCACTTTGCACAGCAGACATACGTCACTTTAAAAGAACAGTTAGTAAAACAGAACATGTATTAAAGGATATGAATAGAAGTATATAAATAAAATGTCTCTGAGCATAATAGTGCAGATAGAAGTTAATTTATGTGTGTGTGTGTGTGTTCTCTCAGGTATGAGTTGCCTCAGTTTTCTGCCCCCCTCCCCCTCCCCCTCCAGCCACCCCGCCCCTCCAACCCCACCCACTCAGCCAAACTAACCCACCCATCCTGAACCAGGCCCGGGTCCGGGTCCGGGCCCGGGTCCGGGTCCTTACCGTGGGCCTCCTCCAGGTCACGCCGCGGGTCTTGTGGGAGGCGGGGCCCAGCTCGTTGAAGCCCAGCGCCGAGGGCGCGGCGGGGAAGCTCGGGTCGCAGAAGAGTTTCCCGGCGGAGCGACACTGCGCGCGCAGCGCGGCGAAGTCCTGGTTCAGGTACCGCGTCGCGTTGGCGTTGGTGCCGAACCCGGCGGCCATGGCCCGCTGCTTGGCGAGGGTGGACGCGACGCCGGACATGATGAGACGAGACAGAGGAACTTCTTCTCTCAACTCCGTTCACCACGAAGACTCAGACACAAGTCCGCCCGAGGGGGAGGAGCCTGATCTCTCTCTCTCTCTCTCTCTCTCTCTCTCTCTATCTCCCTCTATGTCTCTCTCTCTATCTCTCTCTCTGTCTCCCTCTCTCTCTCTCTCCCTCTATGTCTCTCTCTCTATGTCTCTCTCTCTCTCTCTCTCTCCCTCTATGTCTCTCTCTCTATGTCTCTCTCTCTATCTCTATCTCTCTCGGTCTCTCTCTCTCTCTCTCTATGTCTCTCTCTCTATCTCTCTCTCTGTCTCCCTCTCTCTCTCTCCCTCTATGTCTCTCTCTCTATCTCTCTCTGTCTCTCTCTCTCTCTCTCTCTCTCTCTCGGTCTCTCTCTCTCTCTCTCTCTCTCTCTCTCTATCTCTCTCGGTCTCTCTCTCTCTCTGTCTCTCTCTCTCTCTCCCTCTATGTCTCTCTCTCTCTCTCCCTCTATGTCTCTCTCTCTATCTCTCTCTGTCTATCTCTCTCTCTCTGTCTCTCTCTCTCTCTCTCTCTCTCTCTCGCTCCTCTCTCTCTGGCAACAACAGGAAATAAACATCAGAAACATCTGTTACAGTTTATTAACTTCATGGTTTATTGTTTCCACCAGAGTCCAACATCTGTGTCCTATCGCAGGTCCAGAGGAGACCAGGTCCTGTAGAGACCAGGTCCAGAGGAGACCAGGTCCTGTAGAGACCAGGTCCAGAGGAGACCAAGTCCTGTAGAGACCAGGTCCTGAAGAGACCAGGTCCTGTAAAGATCAGGTCCTGTAGAGACCAGGTCCTGTAGAGACCAGGTCCTGCAGACCAGGTCCAGAGGAGACCAGGTCCTGTAGACCAGGTCCAGAGGAGACCAGGTCCTGTAGAGACCAGGTCCTGTAAAGACCAAGTCCTGTAGAGACCAGGTCCTGTAGAGACCAGGTCCTGTAAAGACCAGGTGCTGTAGAGACCAGGTCCTGTAAAGACCAGGTCCTGTAGAGACCAGGTCCTATAGACCAGGTCCAGAGGAGACCAGGTCCAGAGGAGAGCAGGTCCTGTAGAGACCAGGTCCAGTAGAGACCAGGTCCAGAAGAGACCAGGTCCAGTAGAGACCAGGTCCTGCAGAGACCAGGTCCAGAAGAGACCAGGTCCTGGCTGTAGTTTAACTTTAAACCATTTCACTACTTTTTTCTTTATGAAAGTTTTTTCAGGCTGAAGAATATTAGAGAAAAAAAGTTAAACGTTTTTATAATATTTCATCATTAAATCATGTTTTTTCTTTCTTGATAAAAACGTTTGCACTCTTCTGACTCTACATCTTGACAGACGAGCTGAACCACACTGGTGACACTTTGTCTTCATGTTCATCTACAGACAGGTGGTGTGTAGATGAAGGTCAACCTGTGAGCTCTGCTGGACCCGTTTGTGTCCCCGTCTCTGTGGGACATGTCCCGTCTCTGGAGGACATGTCCCGTCTCTGGTTGTTCCATGTTTGTGTCAGTGTTTATCAGACTGTTTGCTCTCTGAGGAACTTAATCATCTGATATCACACTGCTCCTTCACCTGGACCAAAGCTCCGCCCCCTCACACCTGACCACCTTCCTACCTGACACACACAGTCCTCACCCTCACACACTTCACACACACTTCACACCGGAGACAGACGCCGGACACACCGTCAGCAGCAGACGCTCGCAGACTCCGGCTGATTCTTCTCAGACTCTCAGTGGAGTCACAGTAGATCGATAGAGCTTGGTGGGTTACACCGCTGACTTTGGTACAGAGGGTGGGGGGTTTGATTCCCGGGCAGGGTGTGGCCCTCTGGCCCGGCCTTTCTGCAGCTAAATGAATGTGATATGATAATGTGGACTCTCAGCAGATCCCTGACTCGACCCGCTCAGACCTCGGTGATGACGAGCGCGGCGGCGGCGCAGGTCAGGAGGAAGGCCCGGGAGGAGGACGCTGTCGGCAGCTGGATCAACGCCGTGCCCTTCAACCAGCAGGACTTTGAGCAGCTGCGGAGCGAGTGTCTGCAGAGCGGCTCGCTCTTCTGTGACCCGACCTTCCCCGCCGACTGGGACGCACTGGGATACAACCAGCTGGGACGGCACTCATCCAAGACCGTTGGCGTGGAGTGGAAACGGCCGTCGGTGAGAAACAGACAAACGCCACATGATGATGATGATGATGATGATGGTAATGATGTCATTAATCACCTGTCGTCTCGTCCAATCAGGAGCTGTGTTCTGATCCTCAGTTTACTGTTGATGAAGCAAAGAGAACAGACATCTGCCAGGGAGCTCTGGGTACGAACACTCACTCACACACACACACACACACACACACTCACACTCACACACACACACACACACACACACACACAAAGGTGTGGTCATGTGACCTGCTCTCTGTCTGTCAGGTGACTGCTGGCTGCTGGCCGCCGTCGCCTCTCTGACTCTGGACCCTCAGATTCTGAGCAGAGTGGTACCTCCTGGTCAGAGCTTCACGTCTCAGTACGCCGGCATCTTCCACTTCCAGGTCTCACACACACACATACAGGTAAGAAAGGAGTGGGTGGAGCCTGCACAGGAAGTGACATGATGTTTTGTGTCCATGCAGCTGTGGCAGTACGGGGAGTGGGTGGACGTCGTCGTGGACGACCGGCTGCCAACCAGAGACGGGAAGCTGCTGTTTGTCCACTCGGCTGAGGGACGAGAGTTCTGGAGCCCCCTGCTGGAGAAGGCCTACGCCAAGTGAGTGGGTCGTGACTGGGTGGACAGGAGGAAGTGAGCGTGGGGGGCGGAGCTGGGTGGAGCAGCGTTTACTCAGTAAACACTCGGCGTCGACGCACCTGGAAAACAAACAGAGCTGCAGGTAGAAGCCGCTGACTCACCTGAACACACCTGCTGCTCACTTCCTGTTCCTGTTCCCGCCTCCTCCTTCAGGGTGAGCAGTTCGTACGAGGCTCTGACCGGAGGCTCCAGCGTCGAGGGTTTTGAGGATTTCACCGGAGGCATCGCCGAGAGCTACGACCTGAAGGAGGCTCCGCCCTTCCTGTTCAACATCATGACGAAAGCTCTGAAGCTCGGCTCGCTGCTCGGCTGCTCCATCGACGTAAACGTCTAAAACACTGAGACACATACAATCCCTTTTTCTGATTGCTCGACAGATGTCCGATGAATTCACAAGAATAAAGATGACTCCCCGAGTTCGAGCTAACTGTTAGCTAACGTTTTAACCAGAAGCATCACGTAGCACATTCAGTTTGTCAGCTTATTGTTCATCAGTTCATTTAGCTTTTTAGCCTTTAGCTGAATTTTTAATTATCTCATTGATCTTATTTAGACAAAAGAAAGTCCATTAGCTCATTTAACTTTTTGTTCAGTAGCTTGTTTAGCTCACTAGCTTGTTGTTGATTAGCTCTTTTATTAGCCTGTTGTTGATTAGCTCCTTTATTAGCTTTGTTGTTGATTAGCTCCTTTATGAGCCTGTGTTTGATTAGCTCCTTTATTAGCTTGTTGTTGATTAGCTCCTTTATGAGCCTGTGTTTGATTAGCTCCTTTATTAGCTTGTTGTTGATTAGCTCCTTTATGAGCCTGTGTTTGATAGCTCCTTTATTAGCTTTGTTGTTGATTAGCTCCTTTATGAGCCTGTGTTTGATTAGCTCCTTTATTAGCTTGTTGTTTATTAGCTCCTTTATGAGCCTGTGTTTGATTAGCTCCTTTATTAGCTTGTTGTTTATTAGCTCCTTTATGAGCCTGTGTTTGATAGCTCCTTTATTAGCTTGTTGTTGATTAGCTCCTTGAGTTTGACGGTCCTTCGTGTTTGTCAGATTTCCAGCTCGTACGATACGGAGGCCATCACCGGTCAGAAGCTCGTGAAAGGCCACGCCTACTCCGTCACTGCAGCTGAGCGGGTGAGGTGTTGTGGGAGATCTTGAGACAGCAGGACACTCTACAGTAAATCCAGTTTGAACCAGTTTGGTAAAACCACGGGTTGGTTCTGCAGGTGCTTCGCTGTGGTTCTTCTGTGGAGCTGCTGAGGATCAGGAACCCGTGGGGTCAAGTGGAGTGGACCGGAGCCTGGAGCGACGAGTCAGTACGACACTTCTCATCCGTCTGTCTGTCCGTTTACAGTGTGAAGGAGACGTGATGCTTCAGCATGTCCTCGGTTTGACGCTCCAACTGACAACCGCCTGTTCTCCTGTTTGTCAGATCGACGGAATGGGACGACGTGGAGGAGGAGGAGAGGAGGAAGCTGGACCACTCTGCTGACGATGGAGAGTTCTGGTGGGTGAGGACTCAGACCGTGTCCAGGCTTCTGTCGCTGTGATGAACCACTTCAGACCTTCTTCTCTCCGTTGCCTGCAGGATGTCCTACGCCGACTTCCTGCAGCAGTTTTCCCGTCTTGACATCTGCAACCTGACGCCCGACACGCTGACTAGTGACGAGGTCGGTCACTGGAACTGCGCTGAGTTTGAAGGCGTGTGGAGGGTCGGCTCCACCGCCGGCGGCTGCAGGAACAATGCCGGTACGAGTGACCTAGTTCTCTTTTAGTCCCCTAAAATAAATTTAATATAATAAGTATAAATTTGTTTTAGTCAGATTTCATGATAGAAAAGAATGTGTTGATTATATCAGAATCAAACACAAGACGCTTCAGCCTCAGGGTGGTTCTGCCGCTTCCCCTCTCGCTCCAGCTGAAGTTTCCATCGTCGAGCTTCAGCTTCATTCTGCTCTTTTCAGTTTGCATCAGGATTTTATACAGTTTGTTCCTTTAGTTGACTCAGTGGACGACCTGTTTTGTCTCTGCAGCCACTTTCTGCTCCAACCCTCAGTTCCTCGTCCGGCTGCAGGACGTGGACGACGACCCTCACGACGGCGAGGACGGCTGCACCGTCCTGGTCGGCCTGATGCAAAAAGACACTCGCAGGGAGAGACGCTTTGGACGAGACCTCAACACCATCGGATTCACCATCTACAAGGTACACACACACACACACACACACACACACACACACACACACACACACACACACACACACACACACACAACAGTCAGTGTGAAGAGGTTATTCCTGTTTGTGTGATATTTGTGTATCGTGTTTCCTTAGGTCCCTGATGAGGTGAGTTCATTACAACAACGAACAAACCAGGCAGCGTCAACCAACCAACCAACCAACCAACCAAGCAACCACCCATCCAACCTAATTAATTGTATTTCTATAGCTTCCTCTCATGAAGCCTGAGTCCGCTTCAGTTTTGTCTCACCACAGTCACCGTGGTGATGTTTCAACCGTCTTCCTTTGTGGTCAGTTTGAAGGTCGCAGTAACGTCCACTTGGGCCCGGACGTCCTGCTGAGGACGGCGGCTGTGGCTCGCAGTCAGAACTTCATCAACCTGAGGGAGGTTTTCGACCGCTTCAAACTGCCGCCTGGAGAGTACATCATCATCCCTTCCACCTTCGATCCGCACCTTAAAGGAAGCTTCATCCTGAGGGTGTTCACCGAGAAAGAGGCCCACAGCAGGTGAGACGGGACACGGTGCACTGATCACGGCTCTGACTGTAGTGACTGTCTGATGTCTTCTGTTTGGGTGTTTCAGTCCGATGGAAGAGGACCTAGACGCCGATATAGACGAGGTTTGTAGAAAGCTGCACTTTGAGTCGGGTACAAGTGACACTGTAAAGTGAAAGTTTTTCTTTCCAGCCTGATGTCGGACACAACGACGTGGACCCTCACTTCAAACGTCTCTTTGTCCAGATCTCAGGAAACGTAATAAACTACACAACCTCTTCTTAGAGTGCCGACTTCACTTCCTGTTTAGCTGAACAGAGATTAAAATGATCACGTCTGCTTTTGTTCTTCGTCGACAGGACTCTGAAATTTCAGCCTTCGAGCTCCAGCAGATTCTGGACAAGGTGGTCGCTCAGAGTAAGAAGTTTCACCTTCAACCAAAATCTGAACCTGAACTTTGTCTGACAGTGTGAACTGACCTGTCTGATGTTTGTCTGAAGGGTCTGATGTGAAAACCAATGGTTTCAGTCTGCAGACCTGTCGCAGCATCATCAGCCTGCTGGACGTATCCTTCAGATCCTCAGTCTGTGACTGACAACTGTCCCTCAAAGCTCTAAATCAGTTGGTTGTACCAGACGTAGAACAGGTGACGGATCCTTAACTGCTCTTCAGATGGACGGTGACACTAAACTTGGTCTGGTGGAGTTTCACACTCTGTGGACAAAGATCCAGAGATACCTGGTGACGACCGAGAAACAGACATCTTGTTTTTATGATTTTGCTGCCTCATGCAGACTGGGGTTAGGTTAATTGGAGACTCTAAATTGTCTGTAGCTGTAGCTGTCGCTGTGTCCCAATCATGCGCCGCCTCCTTCTGAGCTGCATCAGAAGACTGATGGCGTCACAAAGCAGCGAATAACCGGGCGGCCGAGTGCAGCAGCTCAAAGTAGCTAACTGGTCTACGAGGGGGACTGTGGACCAGACCGTCTCATTTTGGTTCAGCCTTCGCAGTGGCCTTCTTAGACCACATAGACCAAGTCTTCTGCAGGATGCGGCCCCTGAGTTGGGACACAGTTTTTAGTCCTATTGATTACTGACTGTTAAGTCTAATCTGATGCAGAACTTCTTCTGGAAATCTGCCTCTTTTAGGCTCATGTCTCTGATATGTTACACTGGATTGATCAAAATCTGATGAAGGTCTTCTTCTTCTTCTTCTTCTACAGGAAGTCTTTAAGGGCCACGACTCGGACAGTTCTGGTACAGTGAGCAGTCATGAGATGAGAGCAGCTCTGGCTGAAGCTGGTGAGATTCATTCACCCATGAGAGCAGATTCATGATCTGACAATGATCTAGAATCCATGAGGAATTTCCATGGGTTCTGAAAAAGGGTCCTCTCAGAGGTTTAGGAGGGATTCAGGATGGTATTCCAGGATTCATGGAGGTTACTGAGGAGCAGGGGTCTCACTTATAAACGTGGCGTACGCACCGTTCTGGAAACAAGGGGAATAAGCGACACAGATGGTGAGGTAGTGAACTAAAGTCAGATTGTAGAAAGTAAATGTGATAAGAACGATTATAAGTATTGATGCCTCACACAGCGCTAGCCAATTTCTTTCTCTCACTCTGGGGACCAACTCCTTTTACTTCCTCAACAGGTCACACAACACAGAGAAACTTCCCCTTTGCTCTGAGAAACTGAGCATTTATTATCAGACAGACTGAAACCTGGACTGCAAAGTCACTACTGCAGCCCCCCCCCTACAGGCCTGTCCACATCCCCTACAGGCGTGTGCCCCCCTCCCTACAGGCGTGTCTACCTCCCCTACAGGCGTGTGCCCCCCTCCCTACAGGCGTGTCCACCTCCCCTACAGGCCTGTGCCCCCCTCCCTACAGGCGTGTCCACCTCCCCTACAGGCCTGTACCCCCTTCCCTACAGGCGTGTCCACCTCCCCTACAGGTGTGTCCACCTCCCCTTCAGGCATGTCCACCTCCCCTACAGGCCTGTGCCCCCCTCCCTACAGGCGTGTCCACCTCCCCTACAGGCCTGTACCCCCTTCCCTACAGGCGTGTCCACCTCCCCTACAGGTGTGTCCACCTCCCCTTCAGGCATGTCCACCTCCCCTACAGGCCTGTGCCCCCCTCCCTACAGGCGTGTCCACCTCCCTACAGCCGTGTCCACCTCCCCTACAGGCGTGTCCACCTCCCCTACAGGCATGTCCACCTCCCCTACAGGCCTGTGCCCCCCTCCCTACAGGCGTGTCCACCTCCCTACAGCCGTGTCCACCTCCCTACAGGCGTGTCCACCTCCCTACAGGCGTGTCCACCTCCCCTACAGGCGTGTCCACCTCCCTACAGGCGTGTCCACCTCCCCTACAGGCGTGTCCACCTCCCCTTCAGGCATGTCCACCTCCCCTACAGGCCTGTGCCCCCCTCCCTACAGGTGTGTCCACCTCCCCTACAGGCGTGTCCAACTCCCTACAGGCGTGTCCACCTCCCCTACAGGCCTGTCCACCGCCCTACAGGCGTGTGATTTATAAAGAGTGTGCGTACGCACGGTTTATGTAATTTTTTGCCGTGTGCCATTTTTGTGTCCATAACAGCGTTTTGAGCAATCTTGGACTTTAAAAAAGGTGTATGATAACATTATGAATTAGTTAGACACTATGTTTCTGGTTATGTACAATGCATACTTTTGCCCAGCACTTCATGGGGCCTTGTACAGGTTCATGAGGATGAGGGTCGAGAGTTTGTTGGGTTGTACCAGGAGTTCCTGGCCCATCAAAGGTCTCCTGCAGGGGCCCAGGGAAGGCAGAGGATGTCCCAGGAGTTCCAGGATCTGTTAAGGGGTTTTGGACATGGGGAACTTCTTCCTGCAACTGTGTGGAGGAAGAGGAGGAAGAGGAGAACTGCTCTGATTGGTTCATTACATGTCACATGATTGACGACTCAACACTGAACCATGAGTCTGGAGCAGAGACCAGTTTCTCCTATGTGACATCAACAGTTAAAAGTAAGTGACGTTGAACAGTGTTGGTGTTTGCAGGTTTCCAGGTGAACAGCGCTGTGATCCAGGAAGTCGTCGGCCGATTCGCTGACTCCAGTTTCGCCATCGACTTTGACTCTTTCATTGGTTGTTTGATCCGTCTGGAGCTTCTCTTCAGTAAGTCACAACAAACTTTAGGAGGTTTATGAGCTATACAGCAGCCAGCCACCAGGGGGCGATCCAGATGTTTTGGCTTCCCTCCTGGGAGCTGTGATGTTGGCCTCTTTATTCACAGTCTGTGGTGCAGAGATGAAACAGTAAAGTTTTTGTTCTTTTGTCCACAGGAGTGTTCAGAACTCTTGACAAGAAGAACCGGGGGCAGATCGAACTGGACCTGCAGCAGGTAAACCTCTGCTGTTCTAACTGGTCTAACTGGTCTAACTGGTCCAGGGCCAGCAGCTCTCACCAGAGCACAGTTCTGCTGCCCCCGACAGGCCACGGCGACAACTGCAGCCTTGTTTTTATTGGTCACATGACACAGCAGCCTCATGACATCATCACTGATCACTGTTCTTCTCTTCCTACAGTGGCTCTGCCTCGCCATCAACTAACCAGTGGCTTCTCCAGGAGCATGCTGGGAGTTCTCACCTGCCACACCTGCAGGCATCTGATTTAAATTCAACGAATCAGATTGAACGATCTAATTAAACATATTACATTTATTTTATTAAATTTAACTAAAGGCTTTGATAATTAAATTAAAATCTCCCCTAAATTTAACCTGATTAATTTGATCAAAGTGTAATTTCAATCTGATTTAAATTAATTACGAATCTAACCTCATTAAAAATCTGATCAATATTAAGTATTAAGTTAATTCATTTTCATAAATCTGATCTGAATGTGATGCTGCTTGTTTCTGTTTCTTTTATCTCACTTCCTTTGGATTAGAAAATCTAAATAAAACAATGTGGACATGTACAAAGGTCTCTGCTCAATCTGTGTGTGTGTTTGTGTGTGTGTGTGTGTGTGTGTGTGTGTGTGTGTAAAACAACACACAGAGACAGTGATGACTGATGTTGGGTGTGTTCAGGTGTGACGGGACAAACAAAACCTCAGTAAGACTAACAGATCCTCATGTGGACAGACAGACAGAGAGAGAGAGAGAGAGAGACACAGACGACAGACAGAAAGAGATAGATAGAGAGAGAGACAGACAGACAGACAGAAAGAGATAGATAGAGAGAGAGACAGACAGACAGAAAGAGATAGATAGAGAGAGAGACAGACAGACAGACAGAAAGAGATAGAGAGAGAGAGACAGACAGACAGACAGACAGAAAGAGATAGATAGAGAGACAGACAGGCAGACAGACAGACAGGCAGAGATAGATAGAGAGAGAGAGACAGACAGACAGAAAGAGATAGAGAGAGAGAGAGACAGAGATGGATAGAGAGAGAGACAGACAGACAGACAGAGAGAGAGAGACAGACAGACAGACAGGCAGGCAGGCAGACAGAAAGAGATTGATAGAGAGAGAGAGACAGACAGACAGACAGACAGAAAGAGAGAGAGAGAGACAGATGGATAGAGAGAGAGACAGACAGACAGACAGGCAGGCAGGCAGACAGAAAGAGATTGATAGATAGAGAGAGACAGGCAGACAGACAGACAGAGATAGATAGAGAGACAGGCAGACAGTTACAGTTTGTCTGTTCCTGTAACTCAACTCTTCGTTATCAAGCTTATCATCACTCCACAGGAAGTCAGGACATCAAACTTCAAGTTAAGAGCATTTAACTTTAAACAGTAAATTATCACGGAGCCAATTACAGCTCACACTGGGCGAGAGGCGGAGTTTCACCTGGACCAGTCAACCTGCCAATCACAGGCCCACATACAGAGACAACATCCACACAGTCTCCACTTAACCCTTAACCCTCACCCCATGACCTCATGACCCCAGGACCTCATGACCCCAGGACCTCATGACCTCATGACCCCAGTATCCCAGGACCTCATGCCCCCTGACCTCATGACCCCATGACCCCATGACCATGGAGAACACGTCAACTACAAACTGACAGGACCCCTGATCTGAGCGGAGACAGGAGAAGTTCATGTAATGAAAAATGAAACATTAATGTGATTTAATGTTAATAATGTTATTGTAATATAATGTTGTTTTCATTATTCTCAGCAGCACGGGGCTTTTACTTTGAAGGGACCGAGCGGAAGTCTCACCTGTCGCTCGGCGCGTCTCTCTCTCTCTCAGGTGAGTCCCGAACCAGTGCGAACTCTCCCTCCGCGGCGACGCACCTGCAGCATCAACTCTCTCTCTCCAGACCCTCCGGAACCTTCCAGACCCTCCGGAACCTTCCAGACCCTCCGGAACCTCCAGACCCTCCGGAACCTTCCAGACCCTCCGGAACCTCCAGACCCTCCGGAACCCTCCAGACCCTCCGGAACCTCCAGACCCTCCAGACCCTCCGGACCCTCCGGAACCTCCAGACCTTCCAGACCCTCCAGACCTTCCAGACCCTCCAGAACCTCCGGACCCTCCGGACCCTCCGGACCCTCGTCATGGCGGGCATCGCGTCCACCCTGCAGCACCGCCGGGAGAAGGACCGGGGCGTCGGGACCAACTCCCGGGCCGTCAAGTACCTGAACCAGGACTACGAGGCTCTGCGGCAGAGCTGCCTGGAGAGCGGCCGCCTGTTCCAGGACGACTCGTTCCCGGCGCAGACCTCCTCCCTGGGGCACAACGAGCTGGGCCCGGGATCCTCCAAGACCCGGGGGGTTTCCTGGAAGAGACCCACGGTCAGTGACGTCACACACGAGTCAGACGACGTCACTTCTGTGGTTTATTCAATTATTTAAGTCACATTTATTTTGAAAAAATCACAGATGTTTTCGTATTATTAATTAATGAACTTGACGTGATTTTAATGGATATAAATATGTAGATGATAAATTACTAATATTAATATTGATGAGGTCACTTAAGGTCATCGGACCTGTTCTGTTTGTTCTGGAGACACGTTTTTATTTCACTGTGTAGAATCAGGAAGTGAAAACACACGGAAGAGTCAACAGGATCTTAATCAGCTGCTGCTGTTGAGCCCAATAGGATGAAAATCATCCGTCTCGTCTGAAATCACCTGAAGTGAAGTGAAGCTGCTTCCTGTCGTTGTTGTTTGATCTGATGCAAACACTTAGTGACGGGCGAGTCAGCACGAGTCATTTACCAGGTCCAGGACTCTGTTCAGGACTCTGACGCAGGTCCAGGACTCTGACGCAGGTCCAGGACTCTGTTCAGGACTCTGACGCAGGTCCAGGACTCTGTTGAGGACTATTTTCTCAGAATGTCTCTATGAACTGATGTTTGTTTCTGGTTGTTTACTTCCTGTGCAGGAGCTGACCTCTGACCCGGAGTTCATCGTGTCCGGAGCCTCCAGGACCGACATCTGTCAAGGCGCGCTGGGTAAGGAACTGTCCGGATCAGGACTCAGTTGAGTGGAGTCTGGTCCACAGACCGGGAGATTCTGTCCCTGGTGGACTCGCTCAAATGTTCACTGTTCACATGTATTACATGTCAGACTGGAGCCGCTCAGAGAGACGTCACCTGAGCTGGAAAATTCCACTGACATTAGTGTGTGTGTGTGTGTGTGTGTGTGTTTTAACAGTTGCTGTCAGGTGAGGCGGTGGTGACGTGTGTCGTCGTGCCAACAGGGCTGGGCGTCGGCCTCTTTCAGGAGGGAAACATGTTTGTGGTTCATCTGTAAATAGATTCTATAGTAACACAGTGAAACACAGTCCAGCCAATCACAGAGCGGCAGACAGGCCCCTGTTTATGAAAGGAGGAAACAGACGGGTTTCATGGTGCATTTAAGGACACTCCGACATCTGACTTCTGACAGTCAGATTGTGAACAGAAGAAACCAAACTCCCATGATCCAGTGCTGACACTAAGCCCCGCCCCCTGTCTGTTTGTCGTCCAGGTGACTGCTGGCTGCTCGCTGCCATCGCCTCTCTGACCCTGAACGAGGAAGTTCTGGCTCGAGTCGTCCCACATGGACAGAACTTCGAACGCGGAGAGTACGCCGGCATCTTCCACTTCCAGGTACACGAGTACACAGAACCAGTAAAATTACACAGATACGTCTCTGAAACCAAAACCAGAACCAGAACCGGATTGCACCTGAACATGTCTCTGTTCTGTAGTTCTGGCAGTACGGCGAGTGGGTGGACGTGGTGATCGACGACCGTCTGCCGGTCCGAGACGACGAGCTGCTGTTCGTCCACTCGGCCGAGGGGAGGGAGTTCTGGAGCGCGCTGCTGGAGAAGGCCTACGCCAAGTAAGAACAAGTCTGGAGGTCAGCTGAGGTCTGGTCCAGTCTGCTGACTTCAGCTTGGCTCTGTTTCCAGAAACATTTTGACGTTGTTGTGAGGACAAAGTGCTGTTATATATAAATATATATACACATAGATACACACACTGATCAGCCAAAACATTAAGATCCATTATATGGTTCTAACGTGGTGTTCTACTGGGAAGCTCAGGTCCTGCAAGACCCACAGGACCCACAAGAACCACAGGAACCACAAGACCCACAAGTCCCACAAGACCCACAACAACCACAACAGCCACAAGACCCACAGGACCCACAGGACCCACAGGACCCACAAGTACCAAAACAACCACAAGACCCACAAGACCCACATGACCCACAGGACCCACAAGAACCACAACAACCACAAGACCCACAAGAACCAAAACAACCACAAGACCCACAACAACCACAAGACCCACAGGACCCACAAGACCCACAAGAACCACAGGAACCACAAGACCCACAAGAACCACATGACCCACAGGACCCACAACAACCACATGACCCACAAGACCCACAACAACCACAGGACCCACAAGAACCACATGACCCACAGGACCCACAACAACCACAAGACCCACAACAACCACAAGACCCACAACAACCACAGGACCCACAAGAACCACAAGACCCACAACAACCACAACAACCACAAGACCCACAGGACCCACAATACCCACAAGAACCACAGGAACCACAAGACCCACAAGAACCACATGACCCACAGGACCCACAACAACCACAAGACTCACAACAACCACAAGAACCACATGACCCACAACAACCACAACAACCACAAGACCCACAAGACCCACAACAACCACAAGAACCACAAGACCCACAAGACCCACAACAACCACATGATCCACAGGACCCACAACAACCACAACAACCACAAGACCCACAACAACCACATGACCCACAGGACCCACAAGACCCGAAAGACCCACAACAACCACATGACCCACAGGACCCACAACAACCACAACAACCACAACAACCACAAGACCCACAACAACCACAGGACCCACAAGACCCGAAAGACCCACAACAACCACAAGACCCACAACAACCACAGGACCCACAGGACCCACAAGAACCACAAGACCAACAACAACCACAAGACCCACAAAAGATAATTTCTATTTGTCAGAAGAAGAATTTAAATGTGATTTGAAGTGAAGCTGATTTGAATCATCTGTGACGGGCGGGGGCCCGTGTGACAGTGTGTCCAGGACTCTGCAGCAGGTCCTAAAGAACCAAAAGATCCAAAAGAACCAACAGTTAGACAAAGTTAGGAGGAAGTACACGGGACACGACCCCCTCACAGGTCCTGTGTCCGTTCTCCGACAACTGTCTTGGTGGCAAAAGGGAACAAGGTGGTGTTAATGTACTGGCTGATCGACACACGCACGCACACACACACACACACACACACACACACACTGTCTGTTCAACATGTATGTATGACACCATGTCAGTGTGTGTGTAGCAGGGCGGGGCTCTCACGCTCCCTCTATAAACAAATTGAATGAATGCAGGGAGGGAGGAGTCGACTTGTAGCAACACACACACACGCACGCACACACCTGTCCACAGGTGACCTCGGCTGTGTGATGTCACAGGGTGAACGGGAGTTACGAGGCTCTGTCCGGAGGGACGACCACCGAGGGCTTCGAGGATTTCACCGGAGGTATCGCCGAGGTCCACGATCTGGATCGACCGGATCCACATCTGTTCCACATCCTGCTGAAGGCTCTGGACCGAGGGTCTCTGATGGGCTGCTCCATCGACGTGAGCCTGGGGGTTTATTAATATATCATTCATAATAATAATATGATCAGATGAACAACAGTAGAAACTACAAATCAATCCAGGTCTGTAGTTTTTGGTCCTTTGCTGCGTTCCATTCTACTTCTGAAGTCGGAGCTCGGGGTTTCCGTTCCATTAGAATCTTGAGTTCCGAGGTGTAATGGAACGCAGCGTTTTACCTTGAGGGAATATAGTGTTTGTTACACCACCGGGGGGCGCTGAAGAGGGATCTGCCATTATGAACATGTGGGTGATTCATTTGTGGACGAGGTCAGGTCACGTGACTAACAGGTTTAATAAACTTGTGGTTTCAGATCACCAGCTCATCCGACTCGGAGGCCGTCACTTCTCAGAAGCTGGTAAAAGGCCACGCCTACTCAGTGACAGGTGTATCTGAGGTAAGAGCAGCTCAGAATGTGTGTGTGTGTGTGTGTGTGTGTGTGTGTGTGTGTGTGTGTGTGTGTGTGTGTGTGTGTGTGTGTGTGTGTGTGTGTGTGTGTGTGTGTGTGTGTTCGCGTCCTGACGCTGTGATTGGCTGTAGGTGGATTACTGTGGTGACAAGGAGAAGCTGATCCGGATCAGGAATCCCTGGGGTCAAGTGGAGTGGACCGGAGCCTGGAGTGATGAGTAGGTACTTCTGTTTCCCAGCAGCACCTGAACACAGCACCTGAACACCTGGAGCTCCTCTCGTCACCCGGCCCCTCCCTGCCGGGCCTCGGCTGGGTGGAGACTGATCCTCCACTGACGGACTTTTTCACTGACACACATTCGTGTGACATCAGGCCTGATACAGCTGCTCAATACAGCTAATGGTACCCCAAAGCATGATGGGAACTGGAGTTGTGTAGGAGGGTGTGTGCGGTCGGTTGCCTAGTAACAGTTACTCCTCTGAAGGAGGAAGAGCGATGGTGAACAGTCAGAAGTGTTCCTGACAGGAAGTGTGAGTGACTGATTAGAACCAATCAGAGAAGAGAAAAAGGCTGATAAACTCCGCCAGGTGTAACCATAGCAACAGTGATGAGTGTTGTTTGTCATTGATTGTTTCTGTTTGAACCTCGTTTCCGCGGCGACAGTTCGATGCAGTGGCGTCAGATCAGCGACGACGACCGCGAGCGCCTGAGCCATCGCTCCGAGGACGGAGAGTTCTGGTAAACAGTCCAAACACCTGACACGTCATCATCAGGTGCCGTGGAACGAATGAAACCCTCTGCCTTGTCTTGCAGGATGTCTTTCTCTGACTTCCTGCGACACTACTCGCGGGTGGAGATCTGCAACCTGACGCCCGACGTGCTGAGCGACGACAGCGTCTCCAAGTGGGCTCTGTCCATGTTCGAGGGCAGCTGGAGGAGAGGCTCCACCGCCGGAGGCTGCAGGAACTATCCCGGTGAGTGATCCTGCCAGACTGCGAGCAGGTCACACGACCACCACTAGGAACAACCAGTGAACCTGAGACCGCTTGTCTCTGACCACAGACACGTTCTGGACCAACCCGCAGTTCGTCATCAAGCTGGACGAAGAGGACGACGACCCGGAGGACGGCGAGTCGGGCTGCAGCCTCGTGGTCGGGCTGATCCAGAAGAACCGCCGCCGCATGAGGAAGATGGGAGAGGACATGCACACGATGGGGTTCGCCATCTACGAGGTGAGGACACGTGTCTCTGTTATCAATAAAGTTAGTTAAAGGAGACGGGGTGAGCAAAGGACACATGGTGAGGAGACATGGAGAGGAGACATAGTGAGGTGGGGAGACATGGAGAGGAGACATGGAGAGGAGACATGGAGAGGAGACAAGGTGAGGAGACATGGTGAGGAGACAAGGTGAGGAGACATAGAGAGGAGACATAGAGAGGTGAGGAGAGATGGTGAGGAGACATGGAGAGGAGACATGGTGAGGAGACATGGTGAGGAGACATGGAGAGGAGACAAGGTGAGGAGACATGGTGAGGAGACATGGAGAGGAGACATGGAGAGGAGACATAGAGAGGAGACATAGAGAGGAGACAAGGTGAGGAGACATGGAGAGGAGACATGGTGAGGAGACATAGTGAGGAGACATGGTGAGGAGACATGGTGAGGAGACAAGGTGAGGTGGGGAGACATAGTGAGGTGGGGAGACATGGTGAGGAGACATGGTGAGGAGACAAGGTGAGGAGACATGGTGAGGAGACAAGGTGAGGAGACATGGTGAGGAGACATAGAGAGGAGACATGGTGAGGTGGGGAGACATAGTGAGGTGGGGAGACATGGTGAGGAGACATGGTGAGGAGACATGGTGAGGAGACATGGTGAGGAGACAAGGTGAGGAGACATGGTGAGGAGACAAGGTGAGGAGACATGGTGAGGAGACATAGAGAGGAGACATGGTGAGGAGACATGGTGAGGAGACAAGGTGAGGAGACATGGTGAGGAGACATAGAGAGGAGACATGGTGAGGAGACATGGTGAGGAGACATGGTGAGGAGACATGGTGAGGAGACATGGTGAGGAGACATGGTGGGGAGACATGGTGAGGAGACATGGTGAGGAGACATGGTGAGGAGACAAGGTGAGGAGACATGGTGAGGAGACATAGAGAGGAGACATGGTGAGGAGACATGGTGAGGAGACAAGGTGAGGAGACATGGTGAGGAGACATAGAGAGGAGACATGGTGAGGAGACATGGTGAGGAGACATGGTGAGGAGACATGGTGAGGAGACATGGTGGGGAGACATGGTGAGGAGACATAGAGAGGAGACATGGTGAGGAGACATGGTGAGGTGGGGAGACATGGTGAGGAGACATGGTGAGGAGACAAGGTGAGGAGACATGGTGAGGAGACAAGGTGAGGAGACATGGTGAGGAGACATAGAGAGGAGACATGGTGAGGAGACATGGTGAGGAGACAAGGTGAGGAGACATGGTGAGGAGACATGGTGAGGAGACATGGTGAGGAGAGATGGTGAGGAGACATGGTGAGGAGACAAGGTGAGGAGACATGGTGAGGAGACATAGTGAGGAGACATGGTGAGGAGACAAGGTGAGGAGACATAGTGAGGAGACATGGTGAGGAGACAAGGTGAGGAGACATGGTGAGGAGACATAGAGAGGAGACATGGTGAGGAGACATAGAGAGGAGACATGGTGAGGTGGGGAGACATAGTGAGGTGGGGAGACATGGTGAGGAGACATGGTGAGGAGACAAGGTGAGGAGACATGGTGAGGAGACAAGGTGAGGAGAGATGGTGAGGAGACATGGAGAGGAGACATGGTGAGGAGACATGGTGAGGAGACATGGAGAGGAGACAAGGTGAGGAGACATGGTGAGGAGACATGGAGAGGAGACATGGAGAGGAGACATAGAGAGGAGACATAGAGAGGAGACAAGGTGAGGAGACATGGAGAGGAGACATGGTGAGGAGACATAGTGAGGAGACATGGTGAGGAGACATGGTGAGGAGACAAGGTGAGGTGGGGAGACATAGTGAGGTGGGGAGACATGGTGAGGAGACATGGTGAGGAGACAAGGTGAGGAGACATGGTGAGGAGACAAGGTGAGGAGACATGGTGAGGAGACATAGAGAGGAGACATGGTGAGGTGGGGAGACATAGTGAGGTGGGGAGACATGGTGAGGAGACATGGTGAGGAGACATGGTGAGGAGACATGGTGAGGAGACAAGGTGAGGAGACATGGTGAGGAGACAAGGTGAGGAGACATGGTGAGGAGACATAGAGAGGAGACATGGTGAGGAGACATGGTGAGGAGACAAGGTGAGGAGACATGGTGAGGAGACATAGAGAGGAGACATGGTGAGGAGACATGGTGAGGAGACATGGTGAGGAGACATGGTGAGGAGACATGGTGAGGAGACATGGTGGGGAGACATGGTGAGGAGACATGGTGAGGAGACAAGGTGAGGAGACATGGTGAGGAGACAAGGTGAGGAGACATGGTGAGGAGACATAGAGAGGAGACATGGTGAGGAGACATGGTGAGGAGACAAGGTGAGGAGACATGGTGAGGAGACATGGTGAGGAGACATAGTGAGGAGACAAGGTGAGGAGACATAGTGAGGAGACATGGTGAGGAGACAAGGTGAGGAGACATAGAGAGGAGACATAGAGAGGAGACATGGTGAGGTGGGGAGACATGGTGAGGAGACATGGTGAGGAGACAAGGTGAGGAGACATGGTGAGGAGACAAGGTGAGGAGACATGGTGAGGAGACATAGAGAGGAGACATGGTGAGGAGACATGGTGAGGAGACATGGTGAGGAGACATGGTGAGGAGAGATGGTGAGGAGACATGGTGAGGAGACAAGGTGAGGAGACATGGTGAGGAGACATAGTGAGGAGACATGGTGAGGAGACAAGGTGAGGAGACATAGTGAGGAGACATGGTGAGGAGACAAGGTGAGGAGACATGGTGAGGAGACATAGAGAGGAGACATGGTGAGGAGACATAGAGAGGAGACATGGTGAGGTGGGGAGACATAGTGAGGTGGGGAGACATGGTGAGGAGACATGGTGAGGAGACAAGGTGAGGAGACATGGTGAGGAGACAAGGTGAGGAGACATGGTGAGGAGACATAGAGAGGAGACATGGTGAGGAGACATGGTGAGGAGACAAGGTGAGGAGACATGGTGAGGAGACATGGTGAGGAGACATGGTGAGGAGACATGGTGAGGAGACAAGGTGAGGAGACATGGTGAGGAGACAAGGTGAGGAGACAAGGTGAGGAGACATAGAGAGGAGACATGGTGAGGAGACAAGGTGAGGAGACATGGTGAGGAGACAAGGTGAGGAGACATGGTGAGGAGACATGGAGAGGAGACATGGAGAGGAGACATAGAGAGGAGACATAGAGAGGAGACGTGGTGAGGAGACATGGTGAGGAGACATGGTGAGGAGAGATGGTGAGGAGACAAGGTGAGGAGACATGGTGAGGAGACAAGGTGAGGAGACATGGTGAGGAGACATGGTGAGGAGACATGGTGAGGAGACAAGGTGAGGAGACATGGTGAGGAGACATGGTGAGGAGACATGGAGAGGAGACATGGTGAGGAGACATAGAGAGGAGACGTGGTGAGGAGACATGGTGAGGAGAGATGGTGAGGAGACAAGGTGAGGAGACGTGGTGAGGAGACATGGAGAGGAGACAAGGTGAGGAGACATGGAGAGGAGACGTGGTGAGGAGACATGGTGAGGAGACGTGGTGAGGAGACATGGAGAGGAGACAAGGTGAGGAGACATGGTGAGGAGACATGGAGAGGAGACATGGTGAGGAGACAAGGTGAGGAGACATGGAGAGGAGACAGAAGAGAGTTTGTTGAACACTTCGTCTGATTCTTCGTGTCTTTGTGTTTCAGGTTCCTGACGAGGTACGAGTTCGTCGTGGTCGTTACGGTTTGTTGTCAGTGTTTCTCTGGGGGCGGGGTTATGTGTGATGTGACTCCGCCTCCTCGTGTGTCCGTCAGTTCTGCGGTCAGAGGAACGTCCACCTGAACAGGAACTTCTTCCTGCGCCACGCGTCCGCCGCTCGCTCCGAGACCTTCGTCAACCTGAGGGAGGTGTGCAGCCGCTTCTGCCTGCCGCCCGGAGAGTACCTGCTGGTGCCGTCCACGTTCGAGCCCCAGAAGAACGGAGACTTCTGCGTCCGGGTGTTCTCCGAGAAACAGGCCGACTTCCAGTACGTGGGGGGGGGGGCGCCTGGTGGCTGCTGGAGGAAGTGCAGCTGAACATCATGTGAATGGTTGTGTTTGTGTTCCTGCAGAGAGCTGGACGATCCCATCGAGTCCCGAGTGGAGAAGGTGAGAGACGTCTAGAGGGAACTGAGCTGTCAATCAGTCAATCAATCAAACAAACAAACATATATGTGTCTTCCTCTGCCGTCAGCTGGAGCTGGACGAGGACGACGTGGACGACGGGTTCCGGCGTCTGTTCGGTCAGCTGGCCGGGACGGTGAGTCGTCATGGTGACCTCACTTAATTTCATGATCAGCTGTTTGACGTTGCCGTGACAACATGTTTCTTTGCCACAGGACTGTGAGATCAGCGCCTTCGAGCTGCAGAGGATCCTCAACAAAGTGGTGACCAAACGTGAGCCCGCCGCCGCCGCCGCCGCCGCTCCGTGTGGCCACGTGAAGTAACGTCTGTTTGTGTCCGACAGGTTCCGACATCAAGACCGACGGCTTCAGTCTGGCAACGTGTCGCAACATGGTCAACCTGCTGGACGTATCCAATATATATATATATATAAATATATATTCAGTTAAAGAAGTGAACCACAGGATTAGAGATGAAGCGATGTCTCGTCTCAGTGAAGATCTTTGTGATTTAGACTCTTGATGAGATCAGACATTTAAAAATGTCACTTTGGACGAATGGAAATAAAAACAGCTCAATGTTGCTGATCGATGATCTAAATCGACCTCAGGAAACTAATGAACAGAATCAGGTCTTTAAATCTGTAAAGACGATTACGTTTCATCACCAGTCACAGACACGGTGGTGTTTGTTTTCACCACCAGAGGGCGACAGAGGGACGTGTCTGGTGTAAAGAGGTTTAAATGTCCCATATTGTCCCTGTGGATCCTTAAGAAGATATATTTGTTTTATATCAATTTTTTAAGGAGCTCGGAAAAGAAACAGGTCAACTTTGGCCTGTCTAATTAATATGTGATGAGCCTCTCTTCTGATTGTCCGGTCGCAGCCGGTCTGCCCGCTCCTTCACCTGCGACCGGTCGACCGGCCGCTGTGTCCGTTTTCACTTCCTGAACGTTCGATGCAGAAAGACGGCAGCGGGAAACTGGGCCTGGTGGAGTTCAAGGTTCTGTGGACCAAGATCGAGAAATACCTGGTGGGTATATAAATATGTTTTTGTGTATATATATATATATATATGCTGTGTATATACAGCGACTGATGGTCTGTATCTGTACAGGACATTTACCGTCAGAAGGACGTGGATCAGTCGGGGACAATGAGTTCCACTGAGATGAGAGGAGCTGTAGAAGAAGCAGGTGAAGTTTCTCTAAGAGATTTACAGATGAAGCATATTTACTGTACAAATATGAAACAAGTACTTGAACTGATAAATAACAGTAAATATATATATTAGTGATAAATAACTAATAAATAATAGTATATAACAGTAAAACATCGGTAATGTGTAATGTATCATTTAAGAATAATAAACTAATATATAACGGTAATATACAACAGGAAGAGGCTGAATGTGAGGACAGAGCTGATATGCTCCACAGATGATCCAGTATCTGCAGTTCATATATAAATACACACGTGACCTCTGACCTGTGACGTGTGGGGTCACTTCCTGGTTCCTTTGTTTCAGGGTTCAGTCTGAACAACCCTCTTCATCAGGTGCTGGTGGCTCGTTACAGCGAGAGCGATCTCACCGTCGACTTCGACAACTTCGTGGGTTGTTTGGTTCGTCTGGAGACGATGTTCGGTGAGTCGGAGATCAGAGATCGACCAATCACGTGTCTGAGATATACGTACTTATAACTACGCACGCGCATCATGGCTGCCTCTGGCCACATGAACGGTGGGCGGCAGATACTCACCATGCAGTGACCTCAAACTGACCTCTGTCGCCATGTTTGTTATTTTCTGACTGTAAATCCATATGTTCTGTACAGGCTGAGCTCTGCGCTGCCCCCTTGTGGAGAACTGCAGTAACACGTCATCACAACAATGTGAACGAGGACGAACATTTGAAATGAGCAGTCGCTACAGATACTACATGGATTTGTTCCTGTTCAAATAATCTTCATCATGATGATCACATCTGTTTTCTGTCCACAGACATGTTTGACACGCTGAAAAAAGACAACTCAGGAACCATAGAGCTGACCCTGTTGGAGGTACGCACGCACGCACGCACGCACGCACGCACGCACGCACGCAGCACGCACTGATGACAAGTTGTGTTTTCCTTCAGTGGCTGAACGTGTCTATGCTGTGAAGGACCAGGACCAGAACCAGTCTGATCCAGATCCTGAGACCAGGACGGACCGACACCTGGAGCCTGGTTGACATGTGACTGTAATCCTGAGGAGGCGGGGCTTAGTGCGTTAATACAATAAAGTCACACAAGATAGATGAAGAGAATCCATGTTTTTATTTCTTTTAAAACAAAGAAATGTTCATTTTAAATAATAAACCTGTTGTCCAATGAGAGGTGGCCGGCTGCAGCTGTGGGCGGGGCCAACAGACTGCTGTGACATCATAGTGATGTCATTGTTGTATTTTCCGGCGGGCAAACTCCTCGGCCCACCTCAGAGCCTCGGTGATGTCACTGCTACTTCCTGTTCCCTTGGCAACCACTGCGGAGCCCCCAGCACTCCCCCCAATGTGATGACACACCGCCATCGCCCAATCAGAGGCCAGGAGGGATGTCGAGTCCTGAGGAGAAAAAACCCAATTAGAGGCTTCAAACATAGTCCCGCCCCCCCATGATGTCACTGACAGATGAGTCGTGGTTACCTTGGGAACCTGACAGGCACACAGAACCTTCCCAGAATGCCTCTGGTGGGCGAGCAGCATCACGTGACTGAGAGGAGAGGCGGCGCTCAGCTGGTTCACCGTCTTCATCACAACCTGAAACATCGGCACAGTGATGTCATCACTGATGTCATCATCAACGTCGCTTAGTTATTTTTAATGTCACTGGACGTTTTGGGAGGCGGAGCTAAGAGCCAAGATGAAGGCAGACTCACCGACAGGGAGTCCGTCTCCACCCAGTCCACAAACACTTCCTTCCTGCCGTTCTTCTCCAGCAGAGCCTGAGCACTTCCTGCAGCCTGAGCAAAGCATGATGAGAAAACAAGGTCAGACACGCACAAAAAAACATGGAGGGCGGCATCAGGTCAAACAGGGAAACGGACGACTAGAGAACTGAGACCAGGTGCGTCTCACCTCCCTGGTCTCCAGCTTCCTGACGGAGGTGTTGCTGCTCCTCTGCAGGGCTCGCAGTCGACCCTGCAGTTCTCTGCGCTGCCACTGGGGGATGGGTGTGGTATCTACAGCCTGACAGACACAGCACAGGGTCAAACCACGGCACCTTTCATCACAGTCCTACAGGCTGCAGTGCACCCTGGGTAGTTGACCTACATCAGAGAGGACTCCCACTTCCTTGGCCAGACGCTGTGCGGAGTCAAGACTGGAGGGGGCGGAGCCTGACAGTCTGGCTGACAGAGAGTCCACATTCTCTGAAAGCACCTGTCCCGCCTCCCGGGCCTGGAAGCAGAGGTTTAAAGGAACAGTTGTAGCATCTGTATCAATCTGAAACATCTGGAGGAGACGGATGTGAGTCACTGACCAGTGTCGCCTCTCGTCCCGTCACAGCGATGATGCGACTGATTCCTTTGACCATCTGTCGCTCAGAGACGATCACCAGGTCCTTGATGGCTCCGGTCCGACGCAGGTGACTGAACAGAGAGAGACTCATCAGACTCGTCATCGGACTCGTCATCGGACTCATCAGACTAATCATCGGACTCGTCATCGGACTCGTCATCGGACTCGTCATCAGACTCGTCATCGGACTCATCAGACTCATCATCAGACTCATCATCAGACTCGTCATCGGTCTCATCATCAGACTCGTCATTAGACTCATCAGACTCGTCATCAGACTCGTCATCAGACTCATCAGACTCATCATCGGACTCATCAGACTCATCATCAGACTCATCATCAGACTCATCATCGGACTCATCATCGGACTCATCATCGGACTCATCAGACTCATCATCGGACTCATCAGACTCATCATCGGACTCATCATCGGACTCATCATCGGACTCATCATCGGACTCATCAGGTTCATCAGACTCATCAGACTCATCATCAGACTCGTCATCAAACTCGTCATCAAACTCATCATCAGACTCATCATCAGACTCATCATCGGACTCATCATCGGACTCATCATCGGACTCATCAGGTTCATCAGACTCATCGGACTCGTCATCGGACTCATCAGACTAATCATCGGACTCGTCATCGGACTCGTCATCGGACTCGTCATCGGACTCATCAGACTAATCATCGGACTCGTCATCGGACTCGTCATCGGACTCGTCATCAGACTCGTCATCGGACTCGTCATCGGACTCATCAGACTCATCATCAGACTCATCATCAGACTCGTCATCGGTCTCATCATCAGACTCGTCATCAGACTCGTCATCAGACTCATCAGACTCATCATCGGACTCATCATCGGACTCATCAGGTTCATCAGACTCATCGGACTCGTCATCGGACTCATCATCCGACTCATCAGACTCATCATCAGACTCATCAGACTCATCATCAGACTCTTCATCAGATTGTGAGTGTAGCAGGTGAACATGTCAGTCTCACGTTCCACAGCAGAGTTCCACAGACGTCCGTCTGTCTGTGTTGTCGTCCAGCAGCTCAGAGAGCGGCACCGCCACCGACACCACGCGGACCGGGTCAGGGTACACCTGCAGACAGGAAGTCACAGACGGTCAGTGACCTGCAGACAGGAAGTCAGACGGTCAGTGACCAGCAGACAGACAGACACAGACCTCGTCCACGGTCCTCAGTCCTCTGATGCTGCGGGCCGTGTGCAGAGGAAGCTCTTGGCTGTGGACCGTCTGATTGGCTGAGATGACGTCGTTAACACACTGTTCCACCTGCTGCAGCTGGGAGACGCTCAGAGAACCCTGAGGAGGAGGAACAGAACCATCAGAACCTGGTCCATACGTCCACAGACAAGAAGAGACAAACAACTGACAAGTATGATGTCAGTGAGTCAGTGACCTTGACGCTGAAGTCGAAGCGGAGACGATCAGCTGACACATGAGATCCTCTCTGATGAACTGACGGACCAACAACTGTCCTCAGAGAAAAGTTCAGGATGTGAGTCGCTGTGTGTTTCACCATACAGGACAATCTGTGGACCTGAGAGACAGACAGACAGACAGACAGACAGACAGAGAGACAGAGAGACAGACAGGCAGGCAGACAGACAGAGAGAGAGAGACAGAGAGAGACAGTGAGACAGTGAGACAGAGAGACAGACAGGCAGGCAGGCAGATAGACAGACAGACAGACATACAGACAGACAGACAGACAGAGAGAGAGAGAGAGACAGACAGAAAGACAGGGAGAGAGAGACAGATGTTTTTTGGTCGACCTGTTCTACAACCAATAACAAGACAGGACTGTTCCATCAGATCGACCAATCACAGCATGAGGAGGAGGACTGAACCGTCTACTTCCTGTTTACCTGGTCCAGGTGTAAGTGGACCTGGTCTCCGGACTTCAGACGGTCAGCGGCCGTCACCTGATGGACCACGTACCCGCCCACCAGGACCACGTCCTCCACAGGGTACAGGACGTCCTGACAGACAGAAACACCTGGAGTCACGCCTCATGTACCCACAATGCACCTCCTGTGTTGAGCAGTCACCTCACCTGCAGCCCATCCCGGGTGAAGTAGCCCTGGTCATGCGACTGCCCCCCCTGCTCCGAGTAGAAGCAGGTCTGATCCAGGATGACGCCACAGCGCTGACCCTCCGTGACCTCTGACACTAGAGCCTGACCGTCGTAAAGGGCCAGGACTGTCGCACGGCATGCTGGGAACTCTGTGGAGGAGAGATGTGGGAGATCAGCTGTGTGGGGCGACAGAGGGTCAGTTGTGTTACCTGTGCAGGTCCGAGTGTCCGCACCGTATCGGTTCTGCTCCAGACGGTACTGGTACTTGAGGCGGTCGTCGGTGTGAGGAACCACAAGACGCTGCAGCTCCGCCAGGCTCAGGACGTCCAGCGCCACGCGGGTCCGATCACCTGACTGCAGCTCACACGCCACCTGACACACGCACACAGGTGTCTGATGACATCATCGTTACCTGTGTGTCCTCGCCTCAGACACTGGAGTTAGAGGGTTTCCATGGTAACACACATCAGAGTGATGGTTCACCTTGTGGTTCTCTGTGATGAGTCGGTCCAGTTCCTGCCGGTCCACCTGGACTCCTCTCTCCTCCAGAACCAGGTCCACCAGGTCCAGAGGGAAACCCAGGTCCCGGTGCAGAGACCAGGCCACTGAGGCTGAAACACACACACACACACACACACACACACACACACACACACACACACACACACACACACACACACACACACACACACACACACACACACACACACACACACACACACACACACACACACACACACACACACACACACACACACACACACACACACACACCAGTCCATGAGACTGATTGGTACCTGGGAGTCGTCGTGTGTGAGAGGTTACTGACCGGGGAAGACTCCATGTTTGATGTCCTCTCTGTTGAGCGTGCGGTGGATCAGCCTGCTGCCCTGCTGCAGAGACGACAGGAACTGAGCCTCGTTCTCGTTGATCACGTCCATGATCTGAAGGAAGAAGAGCACCAACTGTCAATCAACAGCCACTTATGACAACTTCCTGTTACACATCACTCAGATGATGTCACATCCTCTAACTAAACAGGAGCTGATTTACTCACCCGCTCTGCCTCCGTGTGGAGCTCTGGATACACATCACCCTGCGGGGGGGGGGGGGGGGGGGGCATTAATCTGTTTGTTATTGTTGACATTTCTACAGAGGTCATGTTGAGGTCAGACTGAGGTCAGGTAAAGGTCAGACTGAGGTCAGTCCGTCCAGCCTGTGGACTCATCCTGTGTTCCAGTTTACCTCGGAACTCGGAACCATGTAGTCGGAGTGGTGATTTTTTTCCCGGAATTCCGACTCGCAGGGCCGTTCAATTTTCAATTTCAGACTCGGAAGTCGTAATTCTGAGTTCCATGATCATACTGGAGCGATAAACCCCAACTTTCCAGTCCTGAGGTAAACTGGAACGCAGCATGACAGGAAAGAGGAGAGCAGAGTCCAGGTCAAGGGCATTATGGGAAATGTATTTCACTTTACCAGGGAGTGTGTGACAGTAGGAACCAGGCTGGCCAGCGCTCCCCGAGGAGCCTGGAGGACCTCGACACAGTACCGCACCGCTCGCCTCAGAATCCTCCTCAGCACCAACCTGAGGCACCGCACACACACACACACACGCACGCACGCACGCACGCACAGAGAGAGAGATCAACACGCTGCTTTGTGGGCTTGTAGACGCTGACAGCTGATTGGCCTGTGACTCACTCGGCTCCCGACATGCCTGGATGAACTCCGTCGGCGATGCAGACCGATAGCGTGCGGACGTGGTCGGCCACCACCCTGTACGCCATGTCCACCTTTCTCTGGTCCACCACGCCCGTCCCGCCTCTGTACGGCGCCACTTTCGACCTCTGAGGACAGACACATCGCCATGTCAACAGTGTCCCGTCAGACATCACCACACCTGGGACCTTGTCATGACGTGGCGGTGGTGTACCTGGTGGATGGCATGGAGCAGCGGCGTGAACAAGTCCGTGTCGTAGTTCGATCTCTTCCCCTGCAGGACGCTCACCAGCCGCTCCAGACCCATCCCAGTGTCCACACTGACCTGAGGCAGCCGCCGCAGGCTGAGGTCCGCCTCCCTGAAAAAACACACCAGGGCTTATACATTCATCTGGACCGGACTGGACCAGGTAGGTGTGTGTGTGTGTGTGTGTGTGTGTGTGTGTGCGTGTGTGAACCTGTTATACTGCATGAAGACCAGGTTCCAGATCTCCACCACGTCAGGACTGTCAGCGTTCACCAGCGTCGCAGCGTTTCGTCCCCCCACGTGGTCGTAGTGGATCTCAGTGCAGGGGCCACAGGGGCCCGATTCCCCCATCTCCCAGAAGTTCTCCTGGAGGCCGAACGGCAGCAGGCGACTGGGGGGGACGCTGAGGGGGAGACACCGTCACTGACATCATCACTGACGTCATCACTGACATCATCACTGGCCCTTTCTGTGACCTTCGGATCGTCTCTATATATAGACGATCAGCGACTGTATATAAAGACGATCAGTGACTGTATATAAAGACGATCACTGACTGTATATAAAGAGGATCAGTGACTGTATATAAAGACGATCACTGACTGTATATAGAGACGATCAGAGACTGTATATAAAGACGATCACTGACTGTATATAAAGACGATCAGAGACTGTATATAAAGACGATCAGTGACTGTATATATAGACGATCAGCGACTGTATATAAAGACGATCAGAGACTGTATATAAATACGATCACTGACTGTATATAGAGACGATCAGTGACTGTATATAAAGACGATCAGAGACTGTATATAAATACGATCACTGACTGTATATAGAGACGATCAGTGACTGTATATAAAGACGATCACTGACTGTATATGAAGACGATCAGTGACTGTATATAGAGACGATCACTGACTGTATATGAAGACGATCACTGACTGTATATAAAGACGATCACTGACTGTATATAAAGACGATCAGTGACTGTATATAAAGACGATCAGTGACTGTATATGAAGACGATCACTGACTGTATATAAAGACGATCACTGACTGTATATGAAGACGATCACTGACTGTATATAAAGACGATCAGCGACTGTATATAAAGACGACAACTGACTGTATATAAAGACGATCAGCGACTGTATATAAAGATGATCACTGACTGTATATAAAGACGATCAGCGACTGTATATTAAGACGATCAGTAACTGTATATAAAGGCGATCAGCGACTCTATATAAAGACGATCACTGACTGTATATAAAGACGATCACTGACTGTATATAAAGACGATCAGTGACTGTATATAAAGACAATCACTGTATATAAAGACGATCAGTGACTGTATATAAAGACGATCACTGTATATAGAGACGAACAGTGACTGTATATAGAGACGATCAGTGACTGTATATAAAGACGATCACTGACTGTATATAAAGGCGATCAGCGACTGTATATAAAGACGATCAGCGACTCTATATAAAGACGATCAGAGACTGTATATAAAGACGATCACTGACTGTATATAGAGACGATCAGTGACTGTATATAAAGACGATCACTGACTGTATATGAAGACGATCAGTGACTGTATATAGAGACGATCACTGACTGTATATGAAGACGATCACTGACTGTATATAAAGACGATCAGTGACTGTATATAAAGACGATCAGTGACTGTATATGAAGACGATCACTGACTGTATATAAAGACGATCACTGACTGTATATGAAGACGATCACTGACTGTATATAAAGACGATCAGCGACTGTATATAAAGACGACAACTGACTGTATATAAAGACGATCAGCGACTGTATATAAAGATGATCACTGACTGTATATAAAGACGATCAGCGACTGTATATTAAGACGATCAGTAACTGTATATAAAGGCGATCAGCGACTCTATATAAAGACGATCACTGACTGTATATAAAGACGATCACTGACTGTATATAAAGACGATCACTGACTGTATATAAAGACAATCACTGTATATAAAGACGATCAGTGACTGTATATTAAGACGATCAGTAACTGTATATAAAGGCGATCAGCGACTCTATATAAAGACGATCACTGACTGTATATAAAGACGATCACTGACTGTATATAAAGACAATCACTGTATATAAAGACGATCAGTGACTGTATATAAAGACGATCACTGTATATAGAGACGATCAGTGACTGTATATAGAGACGATCAGTGACTGTATATAAAGACGATCACTGACTGTATATAAAGACGATCACTGACTGTATATAAAGACGATCAGTGACTGTATATAAAGACAATCACTGTATATAAAGACGATCAGTGACTGTATATAAAGACGATCAGTGACTGTATATGAAGACGATCAGTGACTGTATATAAAGACGATCAGTGACTGTATATGAAGACGATCACTGACTGTATATAAAGACGATCAGCGACTGTATATGAAGACGATCACTGACTGTATATAAAGACGATCAGCGACTGTATATAAAGACGATCACTGACTGTATATAAAGACGATCAGCGACTGTATATAAAGACGATCACTGACTGTATATAAAGACGATCAGCGACTGTATATTAAGACGATCAGTAACTGTATATAAAGGCGATCAGCGACTCTATATAAAGACGATCACTGACTGTATATAAAGACGATCACTGACTGTATATAAAGACGATCAGTGACTGTATATAAAGACGATCAGTGACTGTATATAGAGACGATCACTGACTGTATATAAAGACGATCACTGACTGTATATGAAGACGATCAGTGACTGTATATAAAGACGATCACTGACTGTATATGAAGACGATCAGTGACTGTATAAAAAGACGATCAGTGACTGTATATGAAGACGATCACTGACTGTATATGAAGACGATCACTGACTGTATATAAAGACGATCACTGACTGTATATAAAGACGATCAGCGACTGTATATAAAGACGATCACTGACTGTATATAAAGACAATCAGCGACTGTATATTAAGACGATCAGTAACTGTATATAAAGGCGATCAGCGACTCTATATAAAGACGATCAGTGACTGTATATGAAGACGATCACTGACTGTATATAAAGACGATCAGCGACTGTATATGAAGACGATCACTGACTGTATATAAAGACGATCAGCGACTGTATATAAAGACGATCACTGACTGTATATAAAGACGATCAGAGACTGTATATTAAGACGATCAGTAACTGTATATAAAGACGATCACTGACTGTATATAAAGACGATCAGCGACTGTATATTAAGACGATCAGTAACTGTATATAAAGGCGATCAGCGACTCTATATAAAGACGATCACTGACTGTATATAAAGACGATCACTGACTGTATATAAAGACGATCAGTGACTGTATATAAAGACGATCAGTGACTGTATATAGAGACGATCACTGACTGTATATAAAGACGATCACTGACTGTATATGAAGACGATCAGTGACTGTATATAAATACGATCACTGACTGTATATGAAGACGATCAGTGACTGTATATAAAGACGATCAGTGACTGTATAAAAAGACGATCAGTGACTGTATATGAAGACGATCAGTGACTGTATATAAAGACGATCACTGACTGTATATAAAGACGATCAGTGACTGTATATAAAGGCGATCAGCGACTCTATATAAAGACGATCACTGACTGTATATAAAGACGATCACTGACTGTATATAAAGACGATCAGCGACTGTATATAAAGACGATCACTGACTGTATATAAAGACGATCAGCGACTGTATATATATATATACATATTTGTACCCGATGTCCAACCAGATGCGTCTCGTCTCCTCGTCAGGTGATAACCCAGACTCAGCGTCTCCAGCGAAGTAAGACACGTACAGGCGGTCAGTAGATATCCCATAATGCTCTGTGAGGAGGCTCCACGCCATCGAACACGCCTCCTCCTGGAAACACAGAAATATAATGAATGGTCGTGACGTTGGACCCCCTTAGCATCTGCACACCGGATGTGACCCCTGACCTTGAAGTAGTCTCCAAACGACCAGTTTCCCAGCATCTCGAAGAAGGTGTGGTGGGACAGGTCGCGGCCCACGTCCTCCAGGTCGTTGTGTTTCCCTCCGGCTCGGACACACTTCTGACTGTTGACCACTCGTCGGTACGAGGCCATCGCACTGCGCGGGTCCACTGTCCCCAGGAAGACGGGCTTGAACTGAACCAACAGAACCACCAGAACCATCAGAACCAACAGAAACATCAGAACCACCAGAACCATCAGAACCAACAGAACCAACAGAAACATCAGAACCAACAGAAACACCAGAACCACCAGAACCACCAGAACCATCAGAACCAACAGAAACATCAGAACCACCAGAACAATCAGAACCAACAGAACCATCGGAACCATCAGAACCACCAGAACCAACAGAACCACCAGAACCATCAGAACCAACAGAATCATCAGAACCAACAGAACCATCAGAACCAACAGAACCATCGGAACCATCAGAACCACCAGAACCAACAGAACCACCAGAACCATCAGAACCAACAGAATCATCAGAACCAACAGAACCATCAGAACCAACAGAACCATCGGAACCACCAGAACCATCGGAACCATCAGAACCACCAGAACCAACAGAACCATCAGAACCAACAGAACCATCGGAACCATCAGAACCACCAGAACCAACAGAACCACCAGAACCATCAGAACCAACAGAATCATCAGAACCAACAGAACCATCGGAACCATCAGAACCATCAGAACCAACAGAACCATCGGAACCATCAGAACCACCAGAACCATCAGAACCAACAGAACCAACAGAAACATCAGAACCACCAGAACCATCAGAACCATCGGAACCATCAGTACCACCAGAACCATCAGAACCAACAGAACCAACAGAACCATCAGAACCAACAGAATCATCAGAACCAACAGAACCATCGGAACCATCAGAACCACCAGAACCAACAGAACCATCAGAACCAACAGAACCAACAGACCCAGCAGAACCAACGGAACCAACGGAACCACCAGAACCACAAGAACCCTCCGAACCCTCCGAACCAACAGAACCAACAGAACCACCAGTAAACGGATCTGTGATCAGAACCACATGGAACATGTTTGAATCTGTCAGCCGCTAGCTAGCTGCGGGTCTTAGAACCGACCGGACCGGTCTGGTGGACCGGACCTGTCCGGGTCTACACTCACCTGGTTCATGCCGGCGTTGACGAACAGCAGGCTGGGGTCTCCCCTGGGCCGGACCGGGGAGGACGGGACCAGCAGGTGTCCGTGTCTCTGCCGGAAGAAGTCCAGGAAGCTGCTCCGGACCTGTGCAGCGGGCAGCTCCGGAGGACAGCCGCTGAAGGAGCGAGCTGAGCGGGCAGAGGGGAGCCCCGGCGGCCCGCCGAGCGGCCGGAGCCTCCGGGGGACGAGGAGCAGTCGGAACATCTAGACCCAGACCGGTACAAGACTCTGACGGACCCGGACCGAAACCTGCACCCGGCGACCCGCCCTCCACAGGTTGTAGTGATGCGCACGCGCACTGCGACCGCCTCTTCTTCTAGTAATGAGAAGCAGGAACAGTGAGAATATCAGCGCCACCTAGTGGTGAAAGAGCACAGTTCTCCAAGTACTGAGTCATAAATTAATATATAATATAATATAACCTCAAACATAATATAATATGATAAAATATAATATAATACAACATAATACAATATATAATTTAATAAAATACAATACGATATAATATAATATAACGTCAAACATGATATAATATGATAACATATAATATAATACAACATAATACAACATATGATAGAATAGAATAGAATAGAATACGATATAATCTAATATAATATAACGTCAAACATAATATAACATGATAAAATATAATAGAATACGATATAGTATTATATAATATAACGTCAAACATAATATAATAAGATAAAATATAATAATTTAATACAACATAATTCAACATAATACAATATAAAATATAATATAATATAGTATAATATAGTACAACATAATACAATATAATACGATATAATATAATGTAATACAATACAGTACAATACAATACAATACAATACAATACAATATAGTACAATATAATATAATATAACATAATATAATATAATATAATATAATATAATATAATATAATATAATATAATATAATATAATATAATATAATATAATATAATATAAGAACAGTTAGTTTTGGGGGGTTTCTGTGCTCGTAACTTTTCTATCGAAAGCGTTAATCCCCATATTTCTGACCCTCGGCCGGCCCCTGAACGCCCCTCACGCTCATCACACCTGATTAATCTCACCTGTCGGTGAAACGGCGGCGTCTGAACCGGACCGAGTTACCGAGCGGACCGCGACGCTGCGCTCCGGGGACCGGCGGCGGGATGCAGAAAGGCCTGAAGAAGTACTTCGTCAACATGGACGAGTACCTGTCCAGTGTCGGTCTCTTCCGCAAGATGGTGGCGCGGGACGCGTCCAGTCTGTTCCGGGCCGTGTCAGAGCAGGTGAGCCGGGTCAAGCTAACTGAGCTAACAGGGCTAACTCCGTGAGTCTGACTGTCGTCACCATGGAAACAGATGGACAAGTACACTTCAGTCTGCAGTGAAAGTACTGCACTCTGTAGTTAATGTACTTCAAATAACTACAAGTACAGTAAAAGTACTTAAATCTGCTGATAAAGTACTTCAGTCTTCAGTTATTGTCCTTAAGTCTGCATTTAAAGTACTTCAGTTAAAGTACTTAAGTCTGCAGTCAATGTACTTCAATTAAAGTACTTAAGTCTGAAGCTAAAGTACATTAGTCTGCAGTTATAGCACTTCAGTCTGCAGTTAAAGTACTTTATTTAAAGTACTTCAGTTAAAGTACTTAAGTTTGCATTTATTGTACTGCAGTCAATGTACTTGTTAAATAAGTGACTCTGTGTGTGTGTGCGTGCGTGCGTGTAGTTGTACTACTCTCAGAACTACCATCGGAGGATTCGTCAGGACTGCGCCGACTTCATGAGAACCAACAGGTGTAACTTTGAACCGGTGAGTTTCCCTGGGTCGCCTGAAGCATCAGTGCTGTTGCCATGGTTACCTGGTTTCCTGAGTGTGACGGGTTCCTCTCCTAACCTCCTCTGAATACTACATTGTCCATCATTCTCAGCAGCTTGTGTTTCTAATTTCAGTTTGTTGAAGGTTCCTTTGAGAAATACCTGGAGCGTCTTGAGGACCCGAAGGTGAGCTGCTGTGACCTTTGACCTGTGACCTTTGACCCGTGAACAGGTGTTTCGTAACGTTGAGTGTGTTTTCAGGAGACCGTGGGTCAGGTGGAGATCAAGGCTCTGTCTCAGCTCTACAGGTGAGAAGCTCCACGCCAATCACAGGTTCACATCCCCGTCATGTTGTCATCACATGACATTACCTGTGTGTGTGTAGGCGTTGTTTCCTGATCTATCGTTACCCGGGGAAACCAGCCACAGTGATCTCAGAGGACGACTTTGTGGACAAGGTGAAGAGATGTGTCCGGGGGGGGGGGGGTCATGTGACACCAAACCCTGGAATCTGATTGGTTCTCTGTGTTGCCTAGGTGATGCTGTGTTGCTCCATTAATGGTCATTATGACATTGTTTACCCGAGGAGTTACCCCGCCTCCGCAGCCCTCTGTCAGGGTGAGTACTGCTCGCTGATTGGTTGATTCAAGGGAACTCCTAAATCAAAGTGTGTGTGTGTGTGTGTGTGTGTGTGTGTGTGTGTGTGTGTGTGTGTGTGTGTGTGTGTGTGTGTGTGTGTGTGTGTGTGTGTGTGTGTGTGTGTGTGTGTGTGTGTGTGTGTGTGTGTGTGTGTGTGTGTGTGTGTGTGTAGCTCTCTTGTACGAGCTGCTCTACACTCAGGTGTTTGGGGTGGAGGAGGCGGAGCTCTATCAGGCAATGGAGGCCTCCAGGGTCGGAGGTCGGAGCTATAGAAACAGTGTGTCAATGTGTAGTGATGTTGACATCTGCTACGACACGCCTGACGACCGAGGACAAAGGTACACACACACACACACACACACACACACACACACACACACACACACACACACACACACACACACACACACACACACACACACACACACACACACTGCATCTCATCATCCTGTACGCAGTCAGACAGGTGCGTTTGTTTTACCCTGCAGGGAGGAGGTGGAGTCAAGTGGAGCTGCTGACGACAGAGTCAGAGCAGTGATGGACGACACAAAGGTAACCCTAACCCTAACACGGTCCTGACCCTGAACGCATCACGACTGTACCTAACCCTAACACGTCCTGACCCTGAACGCATCACGACTGTACCTGAACCTAACACGTCCTGACCCTGAAGGCATCACGACTGTACCTGAACCTAACACGTTCCTGACCCTGAACACATCACGACTGTACCTGAACCTAACACGGCCCTTTTCTGATGAGGATCAAACTACCACTGTGTTGTCTGGTGTCTGTTGTCTGGTGTCTGTTGTCTGGTGTCTGTTATCTGGTGTCTGTAACGTCTGTGGTTGTTGATTGTTGTGGTCTTCTCGTTCAGCCTCATTCTGAAGCTCCGCCCCCGTCCAGACTGTCTCTGCCTTACAAAGTCATGAAATCTCTGGACGGAGACGTTTACAGAAACCTAGAGTTTGACGTGTGGCAGGACACGTGCAAAGGTAACACACACACACACACACACACACACACACACACACACACACACACACACACACACACACACACACACCAGTCTTTCGATAGCTGTGAGCACTCCTAAGTGTGAATCAATGTATTCTCTAGCCCTTAACCCAACACACAATGTTGGTGTGTGTGTGTGTGTGTGTGTGTGTGTGTGTGTGTGTGTGTGTGTGTGTGTGTGTGTGTGTGTGTGTGTGTGTGTGTGTGTGTGTGTGTGTGTGTGTGTGTGTGTGTGTGTGTGTGTGTGTGTGTGTGTGTGTGTGTGTGTGTGTGTGTGTGTGTGTGTGAGTGACAGAGATGCAGAAGACGGACTACATGGTGTTTGCAGGGAGACAGTACTTCCTGGGAGACAAGTGTCAGGTGACGACACACGACTGAAACACAACAGTGATTAAGTGAAGCTTCCCTGGACGGTGGCCTGTTCAGGCAATCCCATCTCACCCCGTCATCTGTGTGTGTGTGTTCGTGTTCAGGTGCGTCTGGAGCCGAAGGGGAAGTACTACAACGCCTTCATCCAGGAAGTAGGAACACACTCGTCAGCCGTCACCGTCTTCATCGAGGAGCTGGGAGAGAAGTGCGACCTTTGACCCTGAAGGAGGATGATGATGATGATGCAGATGACATAGTTAGACTCTTGTCCTGATGTTAACATCTCTCTGTCTGTGTCTCTCTCTCTCTCTCTCTGTCTGTCTGTGTCTGTCTCTGTCTGTCTCTCTGTCTGTCTGTCCGTCCGTCTCTCTGTCTGTCCGTCTGTCTGTCCTTCCGTCTCTCTGTCTGTCCTTCTCTCTGTCTGTCCGTCTCTCTGTCTGTCCGTCTCTCTGTCTGTCTGTCCGTTTCTCTGTGCGTCCGTCTCTCTGTCTGTCCATCTGTATCCGTCTGTCTGTCTGTCTTTCCGTCTCTCTGCGTCCGTCTGTCCGTCTGTGTCTGTTTGTCTCTCTGTCTGTCCGTCTCTCTGTCTGTCCGTCCGTCTGTCTGTCTGTCTCTCTGTCCGTCTCTCTGTCTGTCCGTCTGTCTCTCTGTCCATCCGTCTCTCTGTCCGTCCGTCTGTCTCTCTGTCCTTCTCTCTGTCTCTCTGTCTGTCCGTCTCTCTGTCTGTCCGTCCGTCTGTCCGTCTCTCTGTCTGTCCGTCTCTCTGTCTGTCCGTCCGTCTGTCCGTCTCTCTGTCTGTCCGTCTCTCTGTCTGTCCGTCTCTCTGTCTGTCCGTCTCTCTGTCTGTCCGTCTGTCCGTCTGTCTGTCCGTCTGTCCGTCTGTCTGTCCGTCTGTCTCTCTGTCTGTCCGTCTCTCTGTCCGTCCGTCTGTCCGTCTCTCTGTCTGTCTCTCTCTCTGTCTGTCCGTCCGTCTGTCTCTCTGTCTCTCTGTCTGTCCGTCTCTCTGTCTGTCCGTCCGTCTGTCCGTCTCTCTGTCTGTCCGTCTCTCTGTCTGTCCGTCTCTCTGTCTGTCCGTCTGTCTGTCTGTCTGTCTGTCCGTCTGTCCGTCTGTCTGTCCGTCCATCTCTCTGTCTGTCTCTCAGACACCTGGTTCCTCTGACTGATCTGAAACCAGTTAATCCAGTTCCTGCCTGGAACGTCGCTGCTCCAATCAGAAAAGGAGATCTGGGTATATTTACTTTATATAACTCAATGTACAGTAACAACCTCTGATCTACCGTGACAACCTGTAATGCCGTCTCTGTCCTTGCTCAGACTCGGACCCTCGTGGTCAGCGTCATCACCGTCATCGTTACTTCAGGAAGTCTCGGGGCAGCAGTGGGGTGAAGGGGGCGGAGATGCTGATGCCGCCGCCCTCTTCCTACGGAGGCCCCGCCCCCTCGACCCTGCCCCCTCGCTTCCAGCCAGCAGGTCACCCTCGCCTGCCCCCCCCTCCATCACCTGGAGCCATGACCTTCGACCCCTACGCCCCCCCACACCACCACCACCACCACCACCCTACAGCTCGAGCTCCTCGTTACGGAGCCTCCAGGTAGGAGCTCACAAGTCTGTGTGGTTTCAACCTGATCAGTCACACAGAGACCTGAGCTCTGTCCAGCTCAGAGAAATGATTTGTGTGTGTGTGTGTGTGTGTGTGTGTGTGTGTGTGTGTGTGTGTGTGTGTGTGTGTGTGTGTGTGTGTGTGTGTGTGTGTGTGTGTGTGTGTGTGTGTGTGTGTGTGTGTGTGTGTGTGTGTGTGTGTGTGTGTGTGTGTGTGTGTGTGTGTGTGTGTGTGTGTGTGTCGATTGTGGTCAGAAGCTCAACCCGTTTCCTCAACCGTCACCTGATTGGTCCACAGCTGACCTACTACCACCCTGGAAGACGATATTACCACGACTACGACAACTACGCCTTTAGGTCCCGGTAAACATCATCATTACATCATCATATCCCTGACGACAGAATGACACAGATTCTACACTGTCCCTTTAAATCAGACGTGATGATGTCATCCTGTTGTCTGGTTGAAGTGACAACCTATTTCTAAAAAAACCCATTATTGTTTCAGTTGATCTTTATGTAGAACCGCGGGACTCTGGCGCCCCCAGTGGTCGTATCACAGTTGCTCTGACACAGTCCTTCATCTGTTCAGTCGTAGCCGTCGTCAGCTGGTCGCTGCTCTCAATAAAGATTGTCAGTTTGGTTTCCCGGGGGACGCGGCGGAGGAGCCGGCTGATTTGGACGCAGCCATCGCATACTACCAACTGGACGACGCCAGCGACGCCATCTTCCCACCACTGTCGGTGAGAAAAACCAGAGCCACGTTATCACGTCAGGTACGGACTCCTGACGACAGGTGTCAAACCGCTAACTCACTGCCATTAGAGCGCAACAGTGACTCCGCCCACTTTTTGAACAGCTCGGGTTCCGGAAGTGAATTTCCAATTCATTCATTTTCTCCATTGACGCTAAATCTTGTCCTTTATATGAAGAGTTTAAATCCTGAACCAAGACGATAACCTAGCCACTAGAGACGGATACAGTAAACTGTTGTTCCCATGGTGACGGCAGCAGATACTGTCTGACGGTGAATCCAAAGTCAAACCCACGGATCATCCGGTTGTAGTTATGTAGTTATTATCGACTGAAGAAAGAAAAAGGTCTTATTATAATGTAATTATTATTATTAGTCAGTGGTGTCAGCCAATAGGAGCCAGTGTTTGCTTAGCAACCAGTGACACAGACTAGAGGTGTCAGTGAACACATCGCCTCCCAGGAGGACATTTGGATTCAGCCTCACTCTGCCCACAGGGCCCGGCTGTGCCCCCGCCCCCAAACATGGTGGTCCCGCCCCCTCCGCCTGGCTCCTCCTATAGAGTCCAGAGAGGCTTGGGGCCCCTCCCCCCTGCACCTCCACCTGTAAACTCCCCCATCTGCTCATCAGAGGACGACCAGGAGGACACGAGCACCGTGGACGACCAGGGTGAGGACGAGTTTCTCTCTCTCTCTGTCTGTCTCACACTCTGACTGTCTGTCTCTCTCTCTCTCTCTCTCTCTCTCTGTGTCTCTCTCTCTCTCTCTGACTCTGTCTCCCTCTATGTCTCTCTCTCTCTCTCTCTGTCTCTCTCTCTGTCTCTCTCTCTCTGACTCTGACTCTGTCTCTCTCTCTCTCTCTCTGTCTCTCTCTCTCTCTGTCTCTCTCTGTCTCTCTCTCTCTCTGTCTCTCTCTGACTCTGTCTCTCTCTCTCTGTCTGTCTCTCTCTCTGACTCTGTCTCTCTCTGACTCTGTCTCTCTCTCTGACTCTGTCTCTCTCTGACTCTGACTCTGTCTCTCTCTCTGTCTGTCTCTCTCTGACTCTGACTCTGTCTCTCTCTCTGACTCTGACTCTGTCTCTCTCTCTCTGTCTGTCTCTCTGTCTGTCTCTCTCTCTCTCTCTGACTCTGTCTCTCTCTGACTCTGACTCTGTCTCTCTCTCTCTGTCTGTCTCTCTGTCTGTCTCTCTCTGACTCTGACTCTGTCTCTCTCTCTGACTCTGACTCTGTCTCTCTCTCTCTGTCTGTCTCTCTGTCTGTCTCTCTCTCTCTCTCTGACTCTGACTCTGTCTCTCTCTCTCTGTCTGTCTCTCTGTCTGTCTCTCTCTGACTCTGACTCTGTCTCTCTCTCTGACTCTGACTCTGTCTCTCTCTCTCTGTCTGTCTCTCTGTCTGTCTCTCTCTCTCTCTCTGACTCTGTCTCTCTCTGACTCTGACTCTGTCTCTCTCTCTGACTCTGTCTCTCTCTCTGTCTCTCTCTCTCTCTGACTCTGTCTCTCTCTGTCTCTCTCTGACTCTGACTCTGTCTCTCTCTGACTCTGACTCTGTCTCTCTCTGTCTCTCTCTGACTCTGACTCTGTCTCTCTCTCTCTGTCTGTCTCTCTCTCTGACTCTGTCTCTCTCTGACTCTGTCTCTCTCTCTGTCTCTCTCTGACTCTGACTCTGTCTCTCTCTCTGTCTCTCTCTGACTCTGACTCTGTCTCTCTCTCTCTGTCTGTCTCTCTCTCTGACTCTGTCTCTCTCTGACTCTGTCTCTCTCTCTGTCTCTCTCTGACTCTGACTCTGTCTCTCTCTCTCTGTCTGTCTCTCTCTCTGACTCTGTCTCTCTCTGACTCTGTCTCTCTCTCTGACTCTGTCTCTCTCTGACTCTGACTATGTGTCTCTCTCTCTGTCTGTCTCTCTCTCTGACTCTGTCTCTCTCTGTCTGTCTGTCTCTCTCTCTGACTCTGACTATGTGTCTCTCTCTCTGTCTGTCTCTCTCTCTGACTCTGTCTCTCTCTGTCTGTCTCTCTCTCTGACTCTGACTGTGTGTCTCTCTCTCCAGCTGACTTCACTGAGGACTTCCTCTTCAGCGCTCGGGGTGAGTCTCAGGTTCTGTGTCCTCAGAGTCGGTCCACGGTTCATCATGTGCTGACTGTGACTTCAACCTGTTTCAGATCAGAGTTACCAGACGTCAGGTGTCTACGCTGCTGCGGAGCCCTCCACCAATCAGGTACCACGGGCGACACCTGACACCACACCAATGTTCACACTGAACCAGAGACAGAACCAGGACACTTTCAAACTGGGTAGAACTAGTCCAGTACAGACCAGAACTCAGAGGGTCAACAGAGATCAGGTAACCCTGTTACACCTGTCGTGGGCCTTGGTGAAGGACCGCCCACTCAGCGGACAACCTCTCAGGTGTGATCAGACACGCCATAAAGACATAACGAACAGGAGACACCGAGGGACCATGAGGACACCATGTCATGTGATCAGTGATGTCATGAAGCTACAGAGAGGACAAAAGGTTTTTTAACGTTTTTTTCTTATCGTGAAAGGACGAGCAGGAAGGAGGAACAGCTGACTCTCCACCGAGACCAGACCTGAGCTACAACTACACACAGCAGGTACACACACACACACGAAAACTAAATTGTGCATGGTCCAAGTTTCCCCAAGAGGAGGTGGAGTCTAACTTCAGATTGTGTGTGTGTGTGTGTGTGTGTGTGTGTGTGTGTGTGTGTGTGTGTGTGTGTGTGTGTGTGTGTGTGTGTGTGTGTGTGTGTGTGTGTGTGTGTGTGTGTGTGTGTGTGTGTGTGTGTGTGTGTGTGTGTGTGTGTGTGTGTGTGTGTGTGTGTGTGTTTTTTTTTTTTTTTCAGGTCGTGAAGCCATTGGCTGTCATCGGTTCTTCACCCTCCTCCTCCTCCTCCTCACCCTCCTCTCCGTCATCACATGTATCTGCAGCTGCTCACCTGCCTCCAAACACTCACACGCAGACACGCTCAGGTGTGTGCACACACACACACACACACACAGTGTCAGAGGTCAGAGGTCATGTTGTTTGGCTGCTGGAGAAACTTTAAACACAGACAACTGTTCCTGTGTCCAGCTGCAATGACGATCCCAGCTGCTTCTCCCTGGTTGGCTAATGAGCTGGGCGAGCCTCTCTGCACAGTGGTGGCTCCGCCCCCTTACTCCTACGACCCCAACGGCAGCGATTTACCCCGAGGTCAGAGGGCAACCGGCCGTAATCTACTGTTGGGCCTCAAACTGTCACTCACTCGTGTGTGTGTGTGTGTGTGTGTGTGTGTGTGTGTGTGTGTGTGTGTGTGTGTGTGTGTGTGTGTGTGTGTGTGTGTGTGTGTGTGTGTGTGTGTGTGTGTGTGTGTGTGTGTGTGTGTGTGTGTGTGTGTGTGTGTGTGTGTGTGTGTGTGTATAGACTACAGAGTGCTCCAGTATTACTTCAACCTGGGCGTCCAGGTAAGATCCTGTAACACTGTTCCTTTAAAGATCAGGTGTAATGAGCTGCAGGTGACCTCACTGCCCCCCCCTCCCCCACCCACCCCACAGTGGTACCATCAGAGCTGTTGGCAGCAGCAGCAGCAGGTTTACCCCCCCAGCTCTCCTGAAGCGTCCTACACCTACCAGCCCTACCCCCCCTACCTGAGCCAGGAGCCCCTGCACGGTAAGACCCCCCCCACACTGTCTCTGATTGGCTCAGGGGAGGAGGTCTGGTCAGGTGACCCAGGGGTCAGAAGCGGGGGGGATGGGGGGGGGGGCGGGAAGTCATTACCAGAAGATATTCATTAAAACATCACGTGACCTGACCTGGATACAGGAAGTAGTTGGAAGGGTTCGGTGGAATTGTCAAATGTGTTTAGAAAAGGAGCTTCAATGTTTTCTTTCCTATCTCCTTAAGCAGAGGACACACTGGAGCTTCCTATGTGAGAGGAAAGGAGAAACAGACCCACAATGCATTGCTGCAGCGATATTTAACCTGACGCGTCATGAACGAACGATTAAATCTGAAGACGTTTCCACAGTAGATTCTGACTCTGCTCCTCGTCTGCCCCCAGCCGCCCCCCAGGTCTATGAGACGGGCCGAGGCTCCCATCAGCCCCCCTCCTCCTACCCAGAATCCACCAGGGCAGGAGATGGACAGACGGACGGTCAGTGCTGCGACTCACCTTCACCTGTGCAGATGATCTGAATGTTCAGCGTTTGATTGTTTATCTGTCTCTTCCCCCCTCAACAGGCCCCGCCCCATCCGTGGAAAGCTCCGCCTCCTCTATTAGCCCCGCTCCTCAGAGCTCCGCCCCCTCCGCAGCTCTCCTGTACCAGGAGCAGACGCATCTCCTCCCTCCCCCGATGCTGCACCTTCCGTACGAAGCTCCGCCCATGGCCACCTACCTGCCCTCCACCCCCAATCACCCTCACCCCGCCCACCTCCCCCATCACTCCTCCTACCACTGCCTCCCCCAGTCCACCCACTGGGGGGCGCTCCAGACAGGGGGCCACACCCAACGGGTTTACTGCCCTGCCCCTAACCCCGCCCACATGGTTGCCTACATTACAGCCCCGCCCCCCCACCACACGGCAACACATTACATCCCCCCCGCCATCTAAGACCTTCGTCACTCGTTAGCAACATGCTACCATGTCAGGAGGAAAACCTCACGTGTCCAGTGGGAAGTTTCCAGAGGACAAACCAGAGGGAAGAACATTTCCACAAGAAAGAAAGAGAGAAATTTGAACAAAATTGAAATACGAATGTTAAATTACCAGAATTTCTGGTGTTTAGGGTTTTTTGTTGTTGCATGTTAGCTTCACATTGATCATTGAAAGATTTCTGCACATTAGCTTTTTAGCTGGTAGCTAAATCCTCTATTTCAGTTCTTTTTGTACCAAAAGTCTTAGTTTACATAACTGAAGTTAGACTTATAATCACTTATGAGTCGTCAGTTCATGTTCAATGATTGACAGTGTTACAGGTTGTCGTAGCAACTGGTGTCTGCCCGATAAGTTTTTTGTTAAAGTTCAAGTTGGTAAATTGAGTTTATTTTTGAAGTGTCTGTCAGCCAATTAGAGAGAGGGGGCGGGGCTGCAGGCAGCTTTTGGTCAGTCCCAGGTTATTGATAAGGGACGTTCTTTTGTTGACGTTAAGTTCAAACTAATGACGATGATTCGTTTAGTTTCTGGGAAAATAAAGTTTGTTTCACCAGCAGACGACTGTTCCGTTTCTGGTCAAATGATCTCACCTCGGTCAAGACATATATACGTGTATACAAAGACGATCAGTGACTGTATATGAAGACGATCACCGACTGCAAACCAGTAATAACCAATCGATCACATTGATCAGACTGAACTTTCACTTTATTGACGACAATGATTTCATGAAGATTGTTCTTGTTTCATCGCCTGTCAATCAAAATGAAGACAAACCAAACTTCAGAACATTTCCTTTCCTTCATTCTCTTCATTCCATTAGCATGTTAGCATGCTACATTAGCATTCAGTTGGTTTCCTGTAAGGAGCTGTGTGCATCATGTGTCGTCATGGCAACAGCTCAGCAGCGATCTCCACAGTCCAGAGGTCGCGACCTCCTCGTGACCTCAGCGGCTCCTTCAGCCAGCGGGGGTTGGACAGGTTAGTCAGGTGCTTCTCATGCAGACCAATCAGAACGGCTGAGCTCTCCAGGCGCTGTAGCTCCTCCCCCTGCAGGAAGGCGGGGCAGAGCCAAGTAGTACCCACATCCACCAATCCTGAAAGAGAATGATCCATACGTGATTCCTTCAGGGACGTCTCGTGAACAGGAGTATCATAGAAAACCCATCATGTCCCACCTGCCACCACGCCACGGCCGAACCTGTCCCCAGACTCCAGGACCGCTTGAATCTGGGCCCGGTTCATCCCCAGCGGGCCGTTCAGCACTGCCCGCCACTCATCCCCCTCCCAGTCCCGCTGGGCGATGTGGATCGCCAGGGTCTGGTTCTCCAGCGGGGCCAGAAGGGGCCTCCAGCGGCTCTCCACCGTCTTCACTCCGTCCAGAACCAGACCAGCGTACGGCTGCCGGAACGACAGGCAGCGCACCTGCACCGTCATGTCTGCAAAACAAACGCACCGCGCACATGCAGCTGTATCCACAAAACAAACGCACCCCAGACTCCCAGTGGATCCGGGAGGAGGGCGGAGTCTCATTCATACAAAACCTGTGATGTGAACATGATCTTCACGCAGAAAAGTACAGCAACTTTTTGTTTCAAGATTAAGTTGAGATGTTGAAAACAAACTTGAAATTTAAAGTTCTGAATGGAACTTTTAAGAAAATAAGAAACTACTAACCTGTTTTGTTTTCTGTTAATTCAAATAAGATCAAAACACGAGTCAATGTTAAAGTGAGACACTGACCGTCAGTTAACAAAGTGTCAGTGGTTTGATCGTCCTGGTCAAAGAAGCAACAACAGTCGATCACTGATAAGTTAGTTACTTGGTTACTGTAACTTAGTAATTGGACTTGACTCTTTTCTTCTATCTGGTTGAATCTGTTGACTCTTTTCGCGGGTGAAGATAAAACTTTACCACATGTTTGTTTGAATGAAGTTTGTCACAGACCGTTTCCGGTCCTGGTCGCAGACCGTTTCCGGTCCCGGTCGGACGGTCGCACGGCGGAGTCTCTGCAGATGAATAAGTCGGTCGCTTGTTATTTCCGGTTGAATCAACGTGTGATGACGTCAGTCGTCAGTAAAGAGCTTTGGTTGGACGCAGACTGACACGTCACTGAACGTCTCCGTCACTTCACTCGCTTCCTGTCGTGTCTTCCTGTGACGTCACGTGCAGCCGATCAACAGCCCGGCGGCTCGACTGCCCCCTGCTGTCCAGTGTGTATGAACCAGTAAATGATAAGTGAATTTTTCTTGAACCGACTTTACTTACGAAATACAAACACAATTTATTATTTCGTTAGATTTTATTCTCAACCTTCAGACTTTATCCTTATTCCTACTTAATTCACAAAATACAAAAAAAATGTTTTCCTTTAATTAGGTTTGACTTTATTCTCTGCATTCAATCTTATCTGAAGAAACACAGGTCGTGACCTCCAGTCTGTTTCTAAAACCTGTGTTCAGACACGAGGTTCTGATCTGGAGGCCACAGAGTGCACAGATCATCATTCCTCTCAGATTAACACAGAGAAAGAACCACACAGCAGCAGCAGCGGTTATCAAAGATCTCCTTCATTGTTTTAATAGTAGACATTGTGCCACAAAAATGTCTCGTCCGCGACCACAGATCACGAGCCGAGGGAACCAATCAGCTGAGTCTCGTGTCGTTCGCTTCACTTTGCAGATCACTGGTTACACGGATGTAGAAATATTTACAGGTTATAGATAATCTGGAGCCTCCTCGCGTTGTTGTGCTGTCGGTGGAGAAACATTAGCAGAGAAATGCACACGACCGACAACACGTCTCCCAATGCAGCACATGCTTAGAGTGTGTGTGTGTGTGTGTGTGTGTGTGTGTGTGTGTGTGTGTGTGTGTGTGTGTGTGTGTGTGTGTGTGTGTGTGTGTGTGTGTGTGTGTGTGTGTGTGTGTGTGTGTGTGTGTGTGTGTGTGTGTGTGTGTAGGAATGGTTACTGGGGGCACGGGGGGGGGGGGGGGGGGATGCCGGCCGAAGGTGTGATGTCATGTGAATCTCTTGCCACAAAAGGCACTGACACGTGGTTGTCAGGGGCGACGCTGATGTTATTGGGGCATGTGATCAGGTCTAAACATGCGTGATGCTGGTTTAAGCATGTGCTTCATTTGACTCATGTTCAGGCCGTCGACGACGTGGTGTGAGAGTGAAGAAGAGGAGGAGGAGGAGGAGTGAGAGATGAAGAGTCACTGTTAAAAACTGTGGGTAAAGAAAGAGGAGATGTTGGGTGTGGTCTGTGGGGCTTATCCTCATGTGATTTACAAAGGGTAGTTGGGAATCTGGTGTTGCAGCTGCACAACAATCACAAACCAGTCCTCATCCGTCTGTTGCCCCCCCCCCCCCCCCCCTCCCCCCTGTGGAGCATCGGAACATGGACACTGGTCTGGGGCTCTGGGTCGATGCAGGTCCGGCTGGTGTCCGGCCTCAGCAGCAGCCTCCGGACGAGGTGTTGACTGGCTTGCTCTGGATCTTGACGTTGGACTTCTCCGAGGAGCCGGCCGTGGCCCCGGGGCCCATCCTCTTCTTGATCTCCGCCGCCATGGTCATGAAGGCTTGCTCCACGTTGGTGGCGCTCTTGGCACTGGTCTCCAGGAATGGGATTCCCAAGTTGTCAGCGAATTCCTGGCAAAGGAAAAGGAGCGAGGAGAGACTTTACCGTCTCAACGTGTTAGCTGGTTGCTGTTGTCTTCTTCTGTCTTAACGTGTTAGCTAGGACTAGGACCATTGTTACCGTGGCTACAGCAGTGTTTACATCTTATCTATAGAGCAAATCCAAAGGGTTACAGACCGATGTCACGTCATCGCAGCACGAGAGCGCTCACCTTAGCTGTGGTGTAATCCACCACTTTCTTTGTTGTGAGATCACACTTGTTGCCTACTAGCAGCTTGTTGACGTTCTCGCTGGCGTAGCGGTCGATCTCCTGCAGCCACTGTTTGACATTATTGAAGGACTCCTGAAGACGGGAGGCAGAGAGAGACAGGCGCCATGAACACCGGCACGAAGGACGACATTTTAACTGGAGCTCAGTGATCTGACGGGACAGCAGTGCATTCTGGGAGCTGCTGCACATATTCATAGGTTTACAGAATTTATCTCCGCAGGAATGTTAAACACAAACAAATTGTAATTACCACCAAAATGCCAAACGCCTGGTCTCAAACGGACAAATGAAGTTTGACGTTCATTGTGTTTAAATTGAATGTTAATTAATTTTACTGATGTTTCTGTTTTACTCTCCTCTTTGGTCTCGTCAATGGAGGGAGATGTTTGTCGCAAAGAAGCACTGACCTGATCTGTCACGTCGTAAACCACTATGATGCCGTGAGCTCCTCTGTAGTAACTGGACGTGATGGTGCGGAACCGCTCCTGACCGGCTGTGTCCCACTGGGAAAGCAAAGCAGAGCTCGTCAGTCTAAAGAACCTCCAACACAATCCAGTGTGTCGCTGTTTATCTGATGGTCCTCTTACAATCTGGAGCTTTATGGTCTTCCCGTCCAGCTCGATGGTTCTGATCTTGAAGTCCACACCGATGGTGCTGATGTAGCTCTCTGTGTACGTGTCATCCTAAGATAAAACACACACAGGTGGGTCGGAGAGGCGGCGTGATCAGCCTCCACAGAGCTGACTGTTACGTAACAGACACTTACTGCGAACCGGAGGAGCAGACATGACTTCCCAACACCAGAGTCACCGATCAGCAGCAGTTTGAATAAATAGTCACTGCGGAGAAAAAATATCACGTCGACACAAAGACGTTATTACAACACATTCAACAACAACATGTTTATTTGTATTATATTGATGTTGGATTAGATTGAATTATTGTAAGTGTGAAAAATGTGTCATGAAGCCAAATACAGTCACTGATCGTCTTTATATAAAGTCACTGATCATGTTTATATACCCTTAATAAATTCATTAAAACATTACTAGTTAGTTTAAACCCTGTTACCAACTGACAGTGAATTCGTGGGATAACTAATAATAATTGATTGTTGGGAGATTTTCTCACTATTTCCCTTCACAATCAATAAAATTATGAATAAAATAGTTTTCAGTAGCAGCCGTCACATGATCCATGAGTCCAGTTAATAAATCTGCAGCATCATCATCATCATATTCAGTCAACAACAGTGTGTCAGAGGAGAATATCAGGAGTTCAGATCAATATAATCAATATCATGTTCGATTCTGAAGACTAATGGATCAGCTGTTGGACGTCACACTGACGACACCTCCACCAGATCGAGGGTTGTTGCAGGGGAGAGTGACGTGACTCTCATGATGACGTCACCCAGTCGTCTCCGGTTTTCATTACGTTTGATATGAACGAACCGATTAACGACCGATCGATCGGTTAATCGGTCGTTGATCGGAACAAGAACCGAGCCGGTCCGCGGCTCCAGCTGCGAGGTCGTCACCGCCTGACGTTACCGAACTCCACAGCGGGACCAACTTCCTGTTTGCGGCCGGTAAATGACGCCGGATTCGTCTTGAACATCTCCCGGACCGACGCGTCGCTCCGCTTCGTGTTTACCGGCAGAGTCGCGTCGTGACGCCGCGCACCGGCCCGCGACCCTCGGCGAGCAGCTGTCGGCGACCGGAGCCTCCGTCCTGAGCGACGTAGTTAGCATCTTAGCTCCCGACGCTACCTCCACGGAGCCGGCTGTCAGCGGGCCGACGGAACGATCTCCACCCGGCGGACGTGTATTCATCAGTAAACGACTTCGGAGGTTAAAACGACCGCTGTCATCCGACAGGATGCCGCCAACCGAGCACCGCCGCGGACGTTCGACTCGTACCGGTCCGCCCGGACGGCTAGCGCTAGCTTAGCTTAGCTTAGCCTAGCTTAGCTTAGCTCCGCTGTGTTCGCTGACAGCTCAGCCGGACACAACCAGCCTGAAAAGTGCCACTTACTACTCGGGGTTCATGGTGGACTGTCGGGCGATGCACCGTCGGTGCTGTCGGTGCTGCGGAGCAGAGAGGAGTCGGTCGCGGGTGAAGATGAAATCCGCCTCGTTCGGAGGAAAAACACCGTTTTTTGTTGAGAACTGGTTAAACTGGTCGTCGCAGCCACAACAGCATAATCGAATCCAATATGGCTGACAGAGCGACCAACCCGGAAATACCAGAGGCTGGGCATCATGGGTAGTGTAGTCTTTGTTTCACTGGGCGTTCACAGGTCAGAGGATTAAAGGTCCAGTCCGCAGCATTCAGGAGGAGCCGTCAGGACAAAAGTCTCTTAATATTCAGAAGAACTTGTTCACAGAACATGAACATATTGTCCATAACTCTGTTCATATAAGAGTTAAATACTGACCTCGTGTGAGTCTCCATGTTTCTACGTCGTGTTGAATACGGTTGTTGAATAAACGCTCCAGAATACGTCGCGTTCATGTTGAATTTTCAGACGATGCAGGAAATGGTATCAGCAGTGCGACACCATAAAGTGTCCCCTGTCGGTCGCTCAGTTGGTTCCTGTTTGCAACTTTACCACCAGATGGCGCCAGAAAATTACAAAAATGACACTGGGGTGAATATTCTTCATCACAATGTTTTCATGAGAATCGTCGTGTTGTCGTTACGTTAGAATGAGACGTTATATCTTCACTACACCACAAGAACCAGCTTGTTCTTTGGTTCACTGCTTACACATGTATCACATGTATCACATGTATTTTCTTTGATTTTATACTTAAAACTGTCGAGGTGACAAGGTCAGGGGTCATTGTCGTTGCAGACTAAGTGAACATCAAACAACACATAACTGAAAATTAAGGAAATATTCAACTTTTTTCACTGTCAACATTTTAATATCTGCCACTGTCGGAGGAAACGGAAAACTCTGGAGCAGAAGGTTCCAATAATGCCTCTGTTACGCTGGTTAAAAACGAAGAAGAAGAAGAAGAAGTGTGTTGCGATCTCGTATCATGTTGTGCCCCTACAAAACTGGTCTCCCACATCCGCCATGTTTCTACAGGAGCCCAGAGCAGACAAACCAAACACCGGCTGTGAACAGGGAGCATATTTAAAACCGGGTCCAGGAGCTGTGACTCTCTGAGGTGATATGAATCGCTCCTCGCAGCCTGCGGTAAGAGCTGAGGCCACAGTCTCGTCTCCGTGGTGATGACATCGTCTTCCTGACAGGACATCCTGAGTCTACACCCTCCTCCAGGCTAGCTGTCTTTATGCTAAGCTAAGCTAACCATCTGTAGCTTCATATCGAGTGTGATGTGGATCTCGTCTGAGCAAAAGATAAATGTGTGTGAGTGGAATTCAAAAATATGTTTAACTATTCCCTTGAAGATGAGACCTTGTTCAGCGACCAGGACGAGCTCCTGGTGAGGAAGAGGAGGAGGAAGAGGAGTAGGAGGAAAAAACCTCCAAAGGCCTTTGGAGGATCCTGATCAGTCTAGTACCCTCATAAGACACACACACACACACACACACACACAAACACGTACAAGTCTCATTGTCTCTTCTTCTGTTACAAGACATTTATGTCCGTCGTATTAGAAACATTAAAAATAAAGATGACATCATCACGTTTTACAAATGCACAGAGAGTGTGAAGAGTCTTGTGTTTATTAAAACAGCTGAAACTTCAACTCTGACACCTGAGAGTCGTTTCAACAGGAAACTGAGGAACGGCACAGAATCAAACTCATACAAATACTAAACATGTCATAAATGAAGCTTATGAAGCCAGAATAAAGATCCACAGAGCGTCGATTTGTAGAAAACTGAAGTGAAACCTACGGAAGCCCTGAAGAACAAACATCACAGTCTGATCCAAACACTGAAAAATCATATTTATTTATTTGTAGAATCAGGTAAATAATGTTTTGTGTTTTGTTGTAATACTCATTTTTGGCCACAAGAGTCGTTCACTACATCAGTGTCATCGTCTTTATATACAGTCTGTGATCGTCTGTATATAAAGACGATCAGCGACTGTATATAAAGACGACGACACATCTCTTCTTCCTCAAATATAAAAATGAAGCTAAAATATCTCAGATTCAGGAGCCGCCATCTTGTGCTGGTGACGTCATGTATAGTGGAGCCGTGGCATCGAGGCCCCACCCACACACCCTCTGGATCAATCACAAGTCAGTGTCAGCTGTCAATCATGACGTCTCAGCCCGTGTTTATATCGTCAAATAACTGATGAGAATCAAAGTGATCAGAAATATGACCACGTGAACAAACATCACTGATAAGAACGACCTCACATGACATGGAGGGGGCGGGGCTTATGACCTGTACTGCAGCCAGACACCAGGGGGCGATCTGTCATGTCGTCCATCTTTATTTACACTCTGTGTTCTTGTGCACTTGTGGCTGAAATGAGTATTGCAGAAACAAACACTGATTTTTTTTTATCTCCACTTGACAAAGATTATTCATGGAAAAAAATTTTTACACAGGAGAGAAAATGATTTGGATCAGACTGTGAAAATGAACTTTGTGTTTTTGTTGCTTCCCAACAGGTTTGACTGTCAAACGTGAGATGACTCCTGACGTGGATCGAAGGAAAAATGAAACACAGCAGCTGATTGTCAGTTCCACACTGATCGTGCCTGCTCACCACAGACACCACAGACAGAACAGACAGAACAGACGCTCAGGTGACGAGGGTCAGGAAACACAACCTGCCTGAGGAAAGTGTGAGTGAGCTGCAGCTGTTTCACATTTCTGAAGCATTTCTATCACACACACACACACACACACACACACACACACCAGTGGACGATGCAGTGAACTTCTCTCGGACCAGTTCAGTGTCTCTGGTGGACGTCGTCATTCTCATCCCCGATGTTTTCCTCTGACGTGTCCAGTCTTCTTGAGTGTGAAATGTACAAACACCACAACATTCACACCGACGTCGCACAGCGCTGAAAAACATGACACGGTCATGAGTGTAAAAATATAAAGTACCTGTTTCATATATATTTATATACCATTTTATATAAATTCATATTCTCTGTAGAGTCTCTGTGAGAGCGGGAAGCCGTTTGAGCTCCAACGTCACACAAGACAAAAACGCAAAAAGGCAACAAGGAACTTTTCCCCCCGATCTGTTGAGACAAAGTTCCTCGAGACAAAGGACGACAACAAATAACAACAACGTAAAAAACCACAGACTCCCTTCCCCAGTCCCCCAGTCCACCGGTCCCCCGGTCCCCCAGTCCCCCAGTCCACCGGTCCCCCAGTCCACCGGTCCCCCGGTCCACCGGTCCCCCAGTCCACCGGTCCCCCGGTCCACCAGTCCCCCAGTCCACCGGTCCCCCAGTCCACTGGTCCCCCAGTCCACCGGTCCCCCGGTCCACCAGTCCCCCAGTCCACCGGTCCCCCAGTCCACCGGTCCCCCGGTCCACCAGTCCCCCAGTCCACCGGTCCCCCAGTCCACCGGTCCCCCAGTCCCCCGGTCCACCAGTCCACCAGTCCACCGGTCCCCCAGTCCACCGGTCCCCCGGTCCACCGGTCCCCCAGTCCACCAGTTCACCGGTCCCCCAGTCCCCCGGTCCACCGGTCCACCGGTCCCCCGGTCCCCCAGTCCACCGGTCCCCCAGTCCACCGGTCCCCCAGTCCACCGGTCCCCCAGTCCCCCGGTCCACCAGTCCACCAGTCCACCGGTCCCCCGGTCCCCCAGTCCACCAGTCCCCCAGTCCACCGGTCCCCCGGTCCCCCAGTCCACCGGTCCACCAGTCCACCAGTCCCCCAGTCCACCGGTCCCCCAGTCCACCGGTCCCCCAGTCCCCCGGTCCACCAGTCTACCAGTCCACCGGTCCACCAGTCTACCAGTCCACCGGTCCACCGGTCCCCCAGTCCACCGGTCCACCAGTCCACCAGTCCACCGGTCCACCAGTCCACCGGTCCCCCGGTCCACCAGTCCACCGGTCCACGGGCCTGCAGCTCCTCAGCCCACGGCTTTGTGTTTCCCGCCGCAGCAGTGACAGGCCACGCCACAGCGGTGACACGCCCTGAGCGGAGCGTAGCAGCACATGCAGGGCGCCAGCAGCGACAGCCCAACCAGCGCCATCCAGCGCAGACAGAAGCGCTCGTCGCCGGTGTCGCAGGAGCACGGGTCCGAGTAATCACCCTCGGGGTCCGACATGCAGTGGTACAGCAGGCTGTCAGCGCACCACATGAAGCTGACCCGCCGGATGCAGGTCTGGACGGGGTCGGGCGCCTCCTGGCACCGGCCCCGTCCGTTGTCCTCGTGGTTGAACACGTCCTGACAGTAAACGCAGCGCAAACGTTCGCCGTCCTCCTTCCACCGTTTGACTTTGGGCTGCAGCATCACCACCGCTCTGCAGCCGCCACCCGACTGCGGCCCGCCCAGTTTACCGTTGCAGCCTCGCTGCACGTCGCAGCTCAGCGGGTACGGGGAGGTACGGTTGTGTTTGGGCGGCTCGCTCTTGGTGAAGTGCACGTAGGCGTCGGGGTTGTTGGGCTGGGGGAGTTTGTCTCGCCTGGAGTTGGCGTGACGATAGTCCTCGTAGCCGGTGAGCCAGGTCCGCTCGCGGGGGTTGATGCGTACGATCTCTTCCTCCACCTGGAAGCCGACGTGACGAGGAAACACACGGACCGCCTGCGGAGACACCGAGAGAGCGTTCAGAACGTCCGTCCTCCAGTGGGACAACACATCTGCTAGCACCAGTGATGATGATGATGATGTTGATGAGGAATGTTTTGAGTTGCCCTTCCTCCTTTGCCATCCTGACTCCACCCACCTGGTCCAGGAAGTAATGATCAGAAGGCCGGTGCTGCTCAAAGAAATTTCCCAGGATGCAGTGGTGCCGGCGGGGCTCGCAGACGTTGGGCGGCGCCATCACGTGCGGCGCCAC